>NC_034179.2:4164883-4192383 GCF_002021735.2 Oncorhynchus kisutch | reverse complement strand
AGAACACCTTTATTTAACCAGGTAGGCTAGTTGAGAACACCTTTATTTAACCAGGTAGGCTAGCTGAGAACACCTTTATTTAACCAGGTAGGCTAGCTGAGAACAAGTTCTCATTTACAACTGTGACCCGGCCAAGATAAAGCAAAGCAGTTTGACACATACAACACAGAGTTACACATGGAGTAAAACAAACATACAATCAATAATACAGTAGAAAAATCTATATACAGCATGTGTGTGTGCAAATGAGGTAGGTAATGTGTAATGCACTGTGGATGGAAAAGAGTGGCATTTGGGATGCTGTCTGCTCTGTTGGTTAGTAACTAGTTGATTTAGTCTGTTTTTAAATGTGTTCACTTGCTGCTTGGGATCTGAGTAGCTCCGATGAACTGGTCCCCCCCACAGCACCTGGCCTACAGCAGAGCCTGGACCTGCTAGAGCAGTACTGCCAGACCTGGGCCCTGGCAGTAAACCCCCACAGCACCTGGCCTACAGCAGAGCCAGGACCTGCTAGAGCAGTACTGCCAGACCTCGGACCTGGCAGTAAACCCCCACAGCACATGGCCTACAGCAGAGCCTGGACCTGCTAGAGCAGTACTGCCAGACCCGGCAGTAAACCCCCACAGCACATACAGCAGAGCCTGGACCTGCTAGAGCAGTACTGCCAGACCTGGGCCCTGGCAATAAACCCCCACAGCACCTGGCCTACAGCAGAGCCTGGACCTGCTAGAGCAGTACTGTCAGACCTGGGCCCTGGCAGTAAACCCCCACAGCACCTGGCCTACAGCAAAGCCTGGACCTGCTAGAGCAGTACTGTCAGACCCGGGCCCTGGCAGTAATCCCCCACAGCACCTGGCCTACAGCAGAGCCTGGACCTGCTAGAGCAGTACTGTCAGACCCGGGCCCTGGCAGTAAACCCCCACAGCCGCTGGCCTACAGCAGAGCCTGGACCTGCTAGAGCAGTACTGCCAGACCTGGGCCCTGGCAGTAAACCCCCACAGCACCTGGCCTACAGCAGAGCCTGGACCTGCTAGAGCAGTAGTGCCAGACCTGGGCCCTGGCAGTAAACCCCCAAAGCACCTGGCCTACAGCAGAGCCTGGACCTGCTAGAGCAGTACTGCCAGACCCGGGCCTTGGCAGTAAACCCCCACAGCACATGGCCTACAGCAGAGCCTGGACCTGCTAGAGCAGTACTGTCAGACCCAGGCCCTGGCAGTAAACCCCCACAGCACCTGGCCTACAGCAGAGCCTGGACCTGCTAGAGCAGTACTGCCAGACCTGGGCCCTGGCAGTAAACCCCCACAGCACCTGGCCTACAGCAGAGCCTGGACCTGCTAGAGCAGTACTGCCAGACCTGGGCCCTGGCAGTAAACCCCCACAGCACCTGGCCTACAGCAGAGCCTGGACCTGCTAGAACAGTACTGTCAGACCTGGGCCCTGGCAGTAAACCCCCACAGCACATGGCCTACAGCAGAGCCTGGACCTTGAGCGTGGCTGGGGTGCACCCAAAACCAACTCTGAAACCAGATTGCATAGCAGAGAAGGTACGGTGGGATTCGAAATGGTCGGTAAATCTCTTTGTTAACTTGGCTTTCGAAGACCTTAGAAAGGCAGGGTAGGATAGATTTAGGTCAGGCTCGTAATAGGGATTGCAACAATTTCGGCAGATACTTTTAGAAAGAGAGGTTTCAGATTGTCAAACCCAGCTGATTTGTAGGGGTCCCAATTTTGCAGTTCTTTCAGAACATCAGCTATCTGGATTTGGGAGAAGGAGAAATGGGGGAGGCTTGGGCGAGTTCCTATGGGGGGTGCAGGGCAGTTGACCGGGGTAGGGGTAGCCAGGTGGAAAGCATGGCCAGCTGTAGAGAAATGCTTATTGAAATTCTCAATTACAGTGGATTTATCGGTGGTAACTACAGGATGTAAATTTCTGTTTGAAAAAGCTAGCCTTAGCTTTCCTAACTGCCTGTGTATATTGGTTCCTAACTTCCCTGAAAAGATACATATCACGACGGCTATTCGAAGCTAATGCAGTACGCCACAGGATGTTTTTGTGCTGGTCAAGGGCAGTCATGTCTGGAGTGAACCAAGGGCTATGTCTGTTCCTGGTTCTAAATTTCTTGAATGGGGCATGCTTATTTAAGATGGTGAGGAAAGCACTTTTAAAGAAAAACCAGGCATCCTCTACTGATGGAATGAGGTCAATATCCTTCCAGGATACCCGAGCCAGGTCAATTAGAAAGGCCTGCTCACTGAAGTGTTTAGGGACTGTTTGACAGAGATGAGGGGTGGTCGTTTGCTCGTAGACCCATTACGGATGCAGGCAATGAGGCAATGGTCGCTGAGATCTTGGTTGAAAACAGCAGAGGTGTATTTGGAGGGTGAGTTAGTTAGGATGATATCTATGAGGGTGCCAGTGTTTACGGATTTGGGGTTATATCTGGTAGGTTCATTGATAAGTTGTGTGAGATTGAGGGCATCAAGCTTAGATTGTAGGATGGCCGTGGTGTTAAGCATGTCCCAGTTTAGGTCACCTAGCGGCACGAGCTCTGAAGATAGATGGGGGGCAATCAAATCACATATGGTGTCGAGGACATAGCTGGGGCAGAGGGTGGTCTATAGCAAGCGGCAACGGTGAGAGACTTGTTTCTGGAAAGGTTCATTTTTAGAAGTAGAAGCTCGAATTGTTTGGGTACAGATCTGGATATTAAGACAGAACTCTGCAGGTTATCTTTGCAGTAGAGTGCAACACCGCCCCCTTTGGCAGTTCTATCTTGTCGGAAAATGTTATAGTTAGGGATGGAAATGTCAAGGTTTTTGGTGGTCTTCCTAAGCCAGGATTCAGACACGGCTAGGACATCCGGATACCTGACCACTGTGACTGACCCAAATTTAAGGAAAGCTTTGACCATGTACAGACTCAGTGAGCATAGCCTTACTATTGAGAAAGGCCGCCGTAGGCAGACATGGCTCTCAAGAGAACACAGGCTATGTGCACACTGCCCACAAAATGAGGTGGAAACTGAGCTGCACTTCCTAACATCCTGCCCAATGTATGACCATATTAGAGAGACATATTTCCCTCAGATTACACAGATCCACAAAGAATTCGAAAACAAACCCAATTTTGAAAAACTCCCATATCTACTGGGTGAAATTCCACAGAGTGCCATCACAGCAGCAAGATTTGTGACCTGTTGCCACGAGAAAAGGGCAACCAGTGAAGAACACACACCATTGCAAATACAACCCATATCTATGCTTATTTATTTTATCTTGTGTCCTTTACCATTTGTACATTGTTAAAACACTGTATATATATATATATATATATGACATTTGTAATGTCTTTACTGTTTTGAAACTTCTGTATGTGTGATGTTTACTGTTAATTTGATTGTTTATTTCACTTTATATATTATCTACCTCACTTGCTTTGGCAATGTTAACACATGTTTCCCATGCCAATAAAGCCCTTGAATTGAATTGAATTGAGAGAGAGACTAGAGAGAGAGAGACTAGAGAGAGAATAGAGAGACTAGGGAGAGAGAGATACTAGAGAGAGAGACTAGAGAGAGAGAAAGAATAGAGAGACACTAGACAGAGAGATAGACTAGAGAGAGAGAGAGAGAGACTAGAGAGAGAGAGAGACTAGAGAGAATAGAGAGACTAGGGAGAGAGAGATACTAGAGAGAGAGAGAGAGACTAGAGAGAGAGAAATACTAGAGAGAGACTAGAGAGAGACTTAATTAATAGAATAGAGAGAGAGAGAGACTAGAGAGAGACAGAGAGATAGACTAGAGAGCGATAGAGAGAGAGACTAGAGAGAGAGAGAGAGAGACTAGAGAGAGATAGAGAGAGAGAGACTAGAGAGAGAGAGACTAGAGAGAGAATAGAGAGACTAGGGAGAGAGAGATACTAGAGAGACAGAGAGACTAGAGAGGGAGAGAGACTAGAGAGAGACTAGAGAGAGAGAGACTAGAGAGAGAGAGACTAGAGAGAGACTAGACAGAGAGAGACTAGAGAGAGACTAGAGAGAGAGAGACTAGAGAGAGACTAGAGAGAAACTTAATTAATAGAATAGAGAGAGAGAGAGACTAGAGAGAGAGACATTAGAGAGAGAGAGATTAGAGAGATACTAGAGAGAGAGAGAGACTAGAGAGAGACTTAATTAATAGAATAGAGAGAGACTAGAGAGAGAGAGACTAGAGAGAGAGAGAGAGAGACTAGAGAGAGAGAGAGAGAGAGACTGCGCAACAGGCCCAACCCCCATCCTGCAACCTAAGAGGTATGTATCAGATGCTCAACTTGCTCTGCTCAAACCTACTGTAATGGTCCGGGCCTGAACCACACAAAAACAACACTAGACACTATGGAACACAAAGCTTTAATATCTCATCCTGGAATATACAAGGTCAGAGGTCATCTGCCTTTGGCCTAAAGAGCAGGAACCCAGACTTCATCAAAGAAATCGGCAATACAGACATTGTCATCCTACAAGAAACCTGGTATAGAGGAGATGGACCCACTGGTTGTCCTCTAGGTTACAGAGAGCTGGTAGTCCCATCCACCACACTACCAGGTGGGTGGTATAGAGGAGACGGACCCACTGGTTGCCCTCTAGGTTACAGAGAGCTGGTAGTCCCATCCACCACACTACCAGGTGGGTGGTATAGAGGAGATGGACCCACTGGTTGCCCTCTAGGTTACAGAGAACTGGTAGTCCGATCCACCAAACTACCAGGTATGAAACATGGTATAGAGGAGACAGACCCACTGGTTGCCCTCTAGGTTACAGAGAGCTGGTAGTCCCATCCACCACACTACCAGGTGGGTGGTATAGAGTAGACGGACCCACTGGTTGTCCTCTAGGTTACAGAGAGCTGGTAGTCCCATCCACCACACTACCAGGTGGGTGGTATAGAGGAGATGGACCCACTGGTTGTCCTCTAGGTTACACAGAGCTGGTAGTCCCATCCACCACACTACCAGGTGGATGGTATAGAGTAGACGGACCCACTGGTTGTCCTCTAGGTTACAGAGAGCTGGTAGTCCCATCCACCAAACTACCAGGTGTGAAACAGGGAAGAGACTCAGGGGGTATGCTAATTTGGTATAGAGCAGACCTAACTCACTCCATTAAATTAATCAAAACAGGAACATTTTACATCTGTCTAGAAATGTAAAAGGAAATGGTCTCAACAGAGAAAAATGTCCTCCTGTGTGCTACCTATATCCCCCCACTAGAATCCCCATACTTTAATGAAGACAGCTTCTCCATCCTGGAGGGGGAAATCAATCATTTCCAGGCCCAGGGACATGTACTAGTCTGTGGCGACCTAAATGCCACAACTGGACAAGAACCTGACACCCTCAGCACACAGGGGGACAAACACCTGCTTGCAGGTGACAGCATTCCCTCCCCAATACACAACTATGACAACATAACCAACAAAAACAGGTCACAACTCCTGCAGCTCTGTTGCACGCTGGGTCTGTATATAGTCAATGGTAAGCTTCGAGGGGACTCCTACGGTAGGTACACCTATAGCTCTGTTGCATGCTGGGTCTGTATATAGTCAATGGTAGGCTTCGAGGGGACTCCTACGGTAGGTACACCTATAGCTCATCTCTTGGCTGTAGTACTGTAGACTACTTTATCACTGACCTCAACCCAGAGTCTCTCAGAGTGTTCACAGTCAGCCCACGGACCTCAACCCAGAGTCTCTCAGAGCATTCACAGTCAGCCCACTGACCTCAACCCAGAGTCTCTCAGAGCATTCACAGTCAGCCCACTGACCTCAACCCAGAGTCTCTCAGAGCGTTCACAGTCAGCCCACGGACACCTCTATCAGATCAAAGCAAAATCACAGTCTACTTGAACAGAGCAATACTCAACCATGAGGCACCAAAGCCAAAGGAACTGAGTAACATTAAGAAATGCTGTAGATGGAAGGAAAGTAGAGTGGAAATCTACCTAAACAACTTCCTGGACAAAACGTTCCACTGTAATAGTGAAGGTGTAAACTTGGCAGTAGTAAACCTAAACAGTATATTTGACCTCTCAGCTTCCCTATCAAATCTAAAAATCTCAAATAGAAAACCGAAGAAACTGAACAACAATGACAAATGGTTTGATGAAGAACGCAAAACACGGAACCCAAACCGGCTGCGTGCGTGCGCCATCGTGCATACATTTATTTTGTCCCCCGACACCAAATGCGATCACGACACGCAGGTTAAAATATCAAAACAAACTCTGAACCAATGACATTAATTTGGGGACAGGTCGAAAAGCATTAAATATGTATGGCAATGTAGCTAGTTAGCTTTCACTTGCTAGCTAACGTTCTTTTGTCCTATTTAGCTAGCTTGCTGTTGCTAGCTAATTTGTCCTGGGATATAAACATTGAGTTGTTATTTTACCTGAAATGCACAAGGTCCTCGACTCCGACAATTAATCCACACATAAAACGGCCCACCGAATCGTTTCTAGTCATCTCTCCTCCTTCCAGGCTTTTTCATCGTTTAACTTATATGGTGATCGCATCTAAACTTTCATTGTATTACCACGACTACCGGCAAAACAGTTCGTCTTTACCCACTTTGGGTACCTGCTTCTATAAACCAATGAGGAGATGGGAGAGGCAGGACTTGCAGCGCGATCTGCGTCAGAAATAGAAAGGAGTTCTATTGTAGCCCTTGGCAACGCAGAGCAGTGTGGGTGCAATAATTGAATAACATGGATTTCTACATTTATTATACGACGCTCACGCACACGACGTGTCCGGTCTGAAAGAAAGAAATTGAGAAACCTGTCCAACCAAAAACATAGAGACCCAGAAAACCTGAGTCTACCCCTTTACTATGGTGAATCACCCCTTTACTATGGTGAATCACTAAAACAATACAGAAATACACTACGGAAATCACAAAACAAACAATAACACAAATAATTATCTATCCAAAATGGAGATGTGTGTATAAACCACTTCTCCAATCTTTTTGGCTCTATAACAAAGACCAAACAGCAAAAACATATACATGATCAAATACAGATCTTAGAATCAACTATTAAAGACCAGAACACACTGGATTCTAGAACACACTGGATTCCAGAACCCACTGGATTCTACAATTACATTGAATGAACTACAGTCAGTCAGTCAGTCAGTCAGGGGACCAGACTCATATACAGTCAGTCAGTCAGGGGACCAGACTCATATACAGTCAGTCAGTCAGGGGACCAGACTCATATACAGTCAGTCAGTCAGGGGACCAGACTCATATACAGTCAGTCAGTCAGGGGACCAGACTCATATACAGTCAGTAAGTCAGTCAGTCAGTCAGTCAGTCAGGGGACCAGAATGATATACAGTCAGTAAGTCAGGGGACCAGACTCATATACAGTCAGTAAGTCAGTCAGTCAGTCAGGGGACCAGAATGATATACAGTCAGTCAGTCAGGGGACCAGACTCATATACAGTCAGTCAGTCAGTCAGTAAGTCAGTCAGGGGACCAGACTCATACAGCCAGTCAGTCAGTAAGTCAGTCAGGAGACCAGACTCATATACAGTCAGTAAGTCAGTCAGAGGACCAGACTCATATACAGTCAGTCAGCCAGTCAGTCAGGGGACCAGAATGATATACAGTCAGTCAGTCAGGGGACCAGACTCATATACAGTCAGTTAGTCAGTCAGGAAACCAGACTGATGTTCAGTCAGTCAGGGGGCCAAAATTATATACAGTCAGTCAGGGGACCAGACTCATATACAGTCAGTCAGTCAGTCGACCAGACTGATATTCAGACAGTCAGTCAGTCAGTCAGGGGACCAGAATGATATACAGTCAGTCAGTCAGGGGACCAGACTCATATACAGTCAGTCAGTCAGTAAGTCAGTCAGGGGACCAGACTCATACAGCCAGTCAGTCAGTAAGTCAGTCAGGAGACCAGACTGATATTCAGTCAGTCAGTCAGGGGACCAGAATGATATACAGTCAGTCAGGGGGCCAGACTCATATATAGTCAGTCAGTCAGGGGACCAGAATGATATACAGTCAGTCAGTCAGGGGACCAGACTCATATACAGTTAGTCAGTCAGGGGACCAGACTCATATACAGTCAGTCAGTCAGGGGACCAGACTCATATACAGTTAGTCAGTCAGGGGACCAGACTCATATACAGTCAGTCATTCAGGAGACCAGACTCATATACAGTCAGTCAGTCAGGGGACCAGAATGATATACAGTCAGTCAGGGGTCCAGAATGATATACTGTCAGCCAGGGGACCAGAATGATAAACAGTCAGTCAGCCAGCCAGTCAGGGGACCAGACTGATATTCAGTCAGTCAGTCAGGAAACCAGACTGATATTCAGTCAGTCAGTCAGTCAGTTAGCCAGACTGATATTCAGTCAGTCAGTCAGGGGACCAGACTGATATTCAGTCAATCAGTCAGGAAACCAGTCAGTCAGTCAGTCAGTCAGTTAGCCAGACTGATATTCAGTCAGTCAGTCAGGGGATCAGACTGATATTCAGTCAGTCAGTCAGTCAGGGGACCAGACTGATATTCAGCCAGTCAGTCAGTCAGTCAGGGGACCAGACTGATATTCAGTCAGTCACTCAGTCAGTGAGTCAGTCAGTCAGTCAGTCAGGGGACCGGAATGATTTACAGTCAGTCAGTCAGTCAGTCAGGAAACCAGACTGATATTCAGTCAGTCAGTTAGCCAGACTGATATTCAGTCAGTTAGCCAGACTGATATTCAGTCAGGGGACCAGACTGATATGCAATCAGTCAGGGGACCAGACTGATATGCAGTCAGTCAGGGGACCAGACTGATATACAGTTAGTCAGGGGTCCAGACTGATATTCAGTCAGTCAGTCAGGGGACCAGACTGATTTATAATCAGTCAGGCTGTGTATAGACTGGCTCCTAACCTGTCTGTGTATAGACTGGCTCCTAACCTACCTGTGTATAGACTGGCTCCTAACCTGTCTGTGTATAGACTGGCTCCTAACCTGCCTGTGTATAGACTGGCTCCTAACCTACCTGTGTATAGACTGGCTCCTAACCTACCTGTGTATAGACTGGCTCCTAACCTACCTGTGTATAGACTGGCTCCTAACCTGTCTGTGTATAGACTGGCTCCTAACCTGCCTGTGTATAGACTGGCTCCTAACCTGTCTGTGTATAGACTGGCTCCTAACCTACCTGTGTATAGACTGGCTCCTAACCTGTCTGTGTATAGACTGGCTCCTAACCTGTCTGTGTATAGACTGGCTACTAACCTGTCTGCCACAAGTCTGTAAAGACTGTCAAAGCTAATTTATTAGCGAGTCAACAGTGCCACCATGCAAATGATAAGCAAACAGTCTGAACTCACTAACTCACACAGCAAACAGTCTGAACTCACTAACTCACACAGCAAACAGTCTGAACTCACTAACTCACACAGCAAACAGTCTGAACTCACTAACTCACACAGCAAACAGTCTGAACTCACTAACTCACACAGCAAACAGTCTGAACTCACTAACTCACACAGCAAACAGTCTGAACTCACTAACTCACACAGCAAACAGTCTGAACTCACTAACTCACACAGCAAACAGTCTGAACTCACTAACTCACACAGCAAACAGTCTGAACTCACTAACTCACACAGCAAACAGTCTGAACTCACTAACTCACACAGCAAACAGTCTGAACTCACTAACTCACACAGCAAACAGTCTCAACTCACTAACTCACACAGCAAACAGTCTGAACTCACTAACTCACACAGCAAACAGTCTGAACTCACTAACTCACACAGCAAACAGTCTGAACTCACTAACTCACACAGCAAACAGTCTGAACTCACTAACTCACACAGCAAACAGTCTGAACTCACTAACTCACACAGCAAACAGTCTGAACTCACTAACTCACAGCAAATAGTCTGAACTCACTAACTCACACAGCAAACAGTCTCAACTCACACAGAAAACAGTCTCAACTCACTAACTCACACAGCAAACAGTCTGAACTCACTAACTCACACAGCAAACAGTCTCAACTCACTAACTCACACAGCAAACAGTCTGAACTCACTAACTCACACAGCAAACAGTCTCAACTCACTAACTCACACAGCAAACAGTCTGAACTCACTAACTCACACAGCAAACAGTCTGAACTCACTAACTCACACAGCAAACAGTCTGAACTCACTAACTCACACAGCAAACAGTCTGAACTCACTAACTCACACAGCAAACAGTCTGAACTCACTAACTCACACAGCAAACAGTCTGAACTCACTAACTCACACAGCAAACAGTCTCAACTCACTAACTCACACAGCAAACAGTCTGAACTCACTAACTCACACAGCAAACAGTCTGAACTCACTAACTCACACAGCAAACAGTCTGAACTCACTAACTCACACAGCAAACAGTCTGAACTCACTAACTCACACAGCAAACAGTCTGAACTCACTAACTCACACAGCAAACAGTCTGAACTCACTAACTCACAGCAAATAGTCTGAACTCACTAACTCACACAGCAAACAGTCTCAACTCACACAGAAAACAGTCTCAACTCACTAACTCACACAGCAAACAGTCTGAACTCACTAACTCACACAGCAAACAGTCTCAACTCACTAACTCACACAGCAAACAGTCTGAACTCACTAACTCACACAGCAAACAGTCTCAACTCACTAACTCACACAGCAAACAGTCTGAACTCACTAACTCACACAGCAAACAGTCTCAACTCAACTAACTCACACAGCAAACGGTCTCAACTCACTAACTCATACAGTAAACAGTCTCAACTCACTAACTCACACAGCAAAGTCTCAACTCACACAGCAAACAGTCTCAACTCACTAACTCACACAGCAAACAGTCTCAACTCACTAACTCCCACATCAAACAGTCTCAACTCACTAACTCACACAGCAAACAGTCTCAACTCACTAACTCACACAGCAAACAGTCTCAACTCACTAGCTCATACAGCAAACAGTCTCAACTCACTAACTCACACAGCAAACAGTCTCAACTCACACAGTAAACAGTCTCAACTCACTAACTCACACAGAGTCCTAGATGTCTGACAGAGAGAGTCCTAGATGTCTGACAGAGAGAGCCCTAGATTTCTGACAGAGAGAGTCCTAGATGTCTGACAGAGAGAGTCCTAGATGTCTGACAGAGAGAGTCCTATATGTCTGACAGAGAGAGCCCTAGAGGTCTGACAGAGAGAGTCCTAGATGTCTGACAGAGAGAGTCCTAGATGTCTGACAGAGAGAGCCCTAGAGGTCTGACAGAGAGAGCCCTAGAGGTCTGACAGAGAGAGTCCTAGATGTCTGACAGAGAGAGTCCTATATGTCTGACAGAGAGAGCCCTAGAGGTCTGACAGAGAGAGTCCTAGATGTCTGACAGAGAGAGTCCTAGATGTCTGACAGAGAGAGCCCTAGAGGTCTGACAGAGAGAGTGTGTGCGTGTGTGTATTCCTTAGCATAAAGACGTACCTGTGGATGGAGTAGAAGTGCTCATGGTAGTATGGCCGTAGAGGACAGCAGAAGAAAGAGGCTTCTCAGATCCCTGCTGACAGACAAGACAGAGACGTTAGGTAACTGTTACTCCCTGCTGACAGACAAGACAGGACAGTGACGTTAGGTAACTGTTACTCCCTGCTGACAGACAGGACAGAGACGTTAGGTAACTGTTACTCCCTGCTGACAGACAGGACAGAGACGTTAGGTAACTGTTACTCCCTGCTGACAGACAGGACAGAGACGTTAGGTAACGGTTACTCCCTGCTGACAGACAAGACAGAGACGTTAGGTAACTGTTACTCCCTGCTGACAGACAGGACAGAGACGTTAGGTAACTGTTACTCCCTGCTGACAGACAAGACAGGACAGTGACGTTAGGTAACTGTTACTCCCTGCTGACAGACAGGACAGAGACGTTAGGTAACTGTTACTCCCTGCTGACAGACAGGACAGAGACGTTAGGTAACTGTTACTCCCTGCTGACAGACAGGACAGAGACGTTAGGTAACGGTTACTCCCTGCTGACAGACAAGACAGAGACGTTAGGTAACTGTTACTCCCTGCTGACAGACAGGACAGAGACGTTAGGTAACTGTTACTCCCTGCTGACAGACAAGACAGGACAGAGACGTTAGGTAACTGTTACTCCCTGCTGACAGACAAGACAAGACAGAGACGTTAGGTAACTGTTACTCCCTGCTGACAGACAGGACAGAGACGTTAGGTAACTGTTACTCCCTGCTGACAGACAGGACAGGACAGAGACCGTAGGTAACTGTTACTCCCTGCTGACAGACAGGACAGAGACCGTAGGTAACTGTTACTCCCTGCTGACAGACAGGACAGAGACCGTAGGTAACTGTTACTCCCTGCTGACAGACAAGACAAGACAGAGACCGTAGGTAACTGTTATTCCCTGCTGACAGACAGGACAGAGACGTTAGGTAACTGTTACTCCCTGCTGACAGACAGGACAGAGACGTTAGGTAACTGTTACTCCCTGCTGACAGACAAGACAGGACAGAGACGTTAGGTAACTGTTACTCCCTGCTGACAGACAAGACAGAGACGTTAGGTAACTGTTACTCCCTGCTGACAGACAGGACAGGACAGAGACGTTAGGTAACTGTTACTCCCTGCTGACAGACAGGACAGGACAGAGACGTTAGGTAACTGTTACTCCCTGCTGACAGACAAGACAAGACAGAGACGTTAGGTAACTGTTACTCCCTGCTGACAGACAAGACAGAGACGTTAGGTAACTGTTACTCCCTGCTGACAGACAGAACAGAGACGTTAGGTAACTGTTACTCCCTGCTGACAGACAGGACAGAGACGTTAGGTAACTGTTACTCCCTGCTGACAGACAAGACAGGACAGAGACATTAGGTAACTGTTACTCCCTGCTGACAGACAAGACAGGACAGAGACGTTAGGTAACTGTTACTCCCTGCTGACAGACAAGACAGGACAGAGACGTTAGGTAACTGTTACTCCCTGCTGACAGACAGGACAGAGACCGTAGGTAACTGTTACTCCCTGCTGACAGACAAGACAGGACAGAGACGTTAGGTAACTGTTACTCCCTGCTGACAGACAAGACAGAGACGTTAGGTAACTGTTACTCCCTGCTGACAGACAGGACAGAGACGTTAGGTAACTGTTACTCCCTGCTGACAGACAGGACAGAGACGTTAGGTAACTGTTACTCCCTGCTGACAGACAAGACAGAGACGTTAGGTAACTGTTACTCCCTGCTGACAGATTGATGGACTAATAGTATAGAAACTAATAGTATAGAGACTGACGGACTAATAGTATAGAGACTAATAGTATAGAGACTGATGAACTAATAGTATATAGACTGACAGACTAATAGTATAGAGACTGATGGACTAATAGTATAGAAGCTAATAGTATAGAGACTGATAAACTAATAGTATAGAGACTGACAGACTAATAGTATAGAAACCAATAGTATAGAGACTGACGGACTAATAGTATAGAGACTAATAGTATAGAGACTGACGGACTAATAGTATAGAGACCGGTGAACTAGAGACTGATGGACTAGAGACTGCCGGACTAATAGTATAGAGACTGATGGACTAATAGTATAGAGACTGATGGACTAATAGTATAGAGACTGACGGACTAATAGTATAGAGCCTGATGGACTAATAGTATAGAAACTAATAGTATAGAGACTGATGGACTAACAGTATAGAGACTGATGGACTAGAGACTGATGCACTAGAGACTGGTGGACTAACAGTATAGAGACTGATGGACTAGAGACTGATGGACTAGAGCCCGATGGACTAATAGTATAGAGACTGATGGACTAATAGTATAGAGACTAACGGACTAATAGTATAGAGACTGATGGACTAATAGTATAGAGACTGATGGACTAGAGACTTATGGACTAGAGACTGATGACCTAGAGACGGATGGACTAGAGCCTGATGGACTAATAGTATAGAGACTGATGGACTAATAGTATAGGAACCACCTAGATTGTTTTTAGAGCTGGTTGCCCGGCTAAACTGAGCAATCGGGGGAGAAGGGCCTTGGTCAGGGAGGTGACCAAGAACTCGATGGTCACTTTGACAGTGCTCCAGAGTTCCTCTGTGAAGATGGGATAACCTTCCAGAAGGACAACCATCTCTGCAGCACTCAACCAATCAGGCCTTTGTGGTAGTGTTGCCAGATGGAAGCCACTCTTAAGTAATAGGCACATGACAGCCCACTTGGAGTTTGCCAAAAGGCAATTAAAGACTCTCAGACCATGAGAAACAAGATCCTCTGGTTTGATGAAACCAAGATTGAAGTCTTTGGCCTGAATTCCAAGCGTCACATCTGGAGGAAACCTGGCACCATCTCTACAGTGAAGCGTGGTGGTAGCGTCATGCTGCGGGGATGTTTTTCAGCAGCAGGGACAGGGAGACTAGCCAGGATAAAGGGAAAGACGAACGGAGCAAAGTACAGAGAGATCCTTGATGAAAACATGCTCCAGAGCACTCAGGACCTCTGAGTGGGGCGAAGGTTCAACTTCCAACAGGACAATGACCCTAAAAACACAGCCGAGACAACGCACGCATGGCTTCGGTACAAGTCTCTGAATGTCGAACGCCATAGGATGTTTATGTGCTGGTCGAGGGCAGTCAGGTCTGGAGAGAACCAAGGGCTATATCTGTTCCTGGTTCTAAATTTCTTGAATGGGACATGCTTATTTAAGATGGTGAGGAAGGCATTTTTTTAAATAACCAGGCATCCTCTACTGACGGGATGAGATCAATATCCTTCCAGGATACCCCGGCCAGGTCGATTAGAAAGGCCTGCTCGCTGAAGTGTTTCAGGGAGCGTTTGACAGTGATGAGTGGAGGTCGTTTGACCGCTGACCCATTACGGATGCAGGCAATGAGGCAGTGATCGCTGAGATCTTGGTTGAAAACAGCAGAGGTGTATTTAGAGGGCAAGTTGGTTAGGATGATATCTATGAGGGTGCCCGTGTTTACGGCTTTGGGGTGGTATCTGGTAGGTTCATTGATCATTTGTGTGAGATTGAGGGCATCAAGCTTAGATTGTAGGATGGCTGGGGTGCTAAGCATGTTCCAGTTTAGGTCACCTAGCAGCACAAGCTCTGAAGATAGATGGGTGGCAATCAGTTCACATATGGTGTCCAGAGCACAGCTGGGGGCAGAGGGTGGTCTATAGCAGGCGGCAACGGTGAGAGACTTGTTTTTAGAGAGGTGGATTTTTAAAAGTAGAAGTTCAAATTGTTTGGGTACAGACCTAGATAGTAGGGCAGAACTCTGCAGGCTATCTTTGCAGTAGATTGCAACAGTAGAATAATATGAACACGCCGACTTTCATTCCGCTCATAATGTCTAAACTACAGTTGCTGAATGTGTATTGGGGCGGCAGGGTAGCCTAGTGGTTAGAGTGTTGGACTAGTAACCGGAAGGTTGCAAGTTCAAATCCCCGAGCTGACAAAGTACAAATCTGTCGTTCTGCCCCTGAACAGGCAGTTAACCCACTGTTCCTAGGCCATCATTGAAAATAAGAATTTGTTCTTAACTGACTTGCCTAGTAAAATAAATTTTTTATATAAAGTCTTACTGAATGACCAACAGTGGCTGCTGCTCTAGAGATATCCGTAGCCAAAGTGATGTGTTGGCCGTTCTATCTTGTCTGAAAATGTTGTAGTTTAGGGATGAAAATGTCTGAATTCTTGGTGGTCTTCCTAAGTCAGGATTCAGACACGGCTAGAACATCCGGGTTGGCAGAGTGTGCTAAAGCAGTGAATAAAACAAACTTAGGGAGGAGGCTTCTGATGTTAACATACATGAAACCAAGGCTATTACGGTTACAGAAGCCATCAAAAGAGAGCGCCTGGGGAATAGGAGTGGCACTAGGCACTGCAGGGCCTGGATTAACCTCCACATCACCAGAGGAACAGAGGAGGAGTAGGATAAGGGTACGGCTAAAAGCTATGAGAATTGGTCGTCTAGAACGTCTGGAACAGAGAGTAAAAGGAGGTTTCTGGGGGCGATAAAATAGCTTCAAGGTATAATGTACAGACAAAGGTATGGTAGGATGTGAATACAGTGGAGGTAAACCTAGGTATTGAGTGATGATGAGAGAGATATTGTCTCTAGAAACATCATTGAAACCAGGAGATGTCATTGCATGTGTGGGTGGTGGAACTAATAGGTTGGATAGGGTATAGTGAGCAGGACTAGAGGCTCTACAGTGAAATAAGCCAATAAACACTAATCAGAATAGCAATGGACAATTGACATTAAGGAGAGGCATGCTTAGTCGAGTGATCATAAGGGTCCAGTGAGTAGTGAGGTTGGTTGGGGTCACGGCGATTTAGACAGGGCCATCGGTAGCAAGCTAGCATAGGATGGAGGTCTGTTTTTAGTCACCTCGTGCGTTTCCGTCGGTAGATTAGTGGGGTTCCGTGTGGTAGAGGGGACCAATCCAATTGGCAAAATAGATATAGTTGTAGTGACCCAAGAAATATTGTGCGACAGACCTATTCAGAAAACAGCCGATAAGACAGCTAACGATTAGCGGGCCGCAGATGGGCGTTCAGGTAACGTCGCAACGGAGGGGCCAGTTGGATAACTCCCTCGGGCAGATAATGTCGGTAGACCAGTCGTGAAGGCCCGGGGGGCGCCACATTGGCAGTAAAACGGGTCCGGATAGGTGATTGTAGCCCAGGAGTGGCTGATGGAACACTTCAGCTGGCTAGCTCCGGAACAATTTATGTTTGCTCCGAGATCAACGTAAGCCAATAGTCACACAGATAGCAGCTAGCTAGCTAGCTGCGAGATCCAGGTGTAAATGTCCAGAGCTTGCGGTTGAAATCAGGGGATATGGAGAGAAAAATAGGTCCGGTATGTTCTGGTCTGAGTCGCGTTGTACAAAACTGGCGATAGATTTTCAAGCTAAAGGATAGCTGATGACCACAAAACTTGGTTAGCTGAATACTAACGTTAGCCAGTAAACTGGCTAGCTACTGGCTAGCTTCTGGTTAGCTTCTGGTTAGCTTCTGGCTAGCTTCTATTGTGGATTTCAGATTTAACAGTATTGATTACGTCCCCCTCCTCGCCCCTATCTGGGCTTGAATCAGGGACCCTCTGAACACATTAACAACTGCCTCCTCGCCCATATCTGGGCTCGACCAGGGACTCCCTCTGAACACATTAACAACTGCCTCCTCGCCCCTATCTGGGCTCGAACCAGGGACCCTCTGAACACATTAACAACTGCCTCCTCGCCCCTATCTGGGCTCGAACCAGGGACCCTCTGAACACATTAACAACTGCCTCCTAGCCCCTATCTGGGCTCAAACCAGGGACCCTCTGAACACATTAACAACTGCCTCCTCGCCCCTATCTGGGCTCGAACCAGGGACCCTCTGAACACATTAACAACTGCCTCCTCGCCCCTATCTGGGCTCAAACCAGGGACCCTCTGAACACATTAACAACTGCCTCCTCGCCCCTATCTTGGCTCAAACCAGGGACCCTCTGAACACATTAACAACTGCCTCCTCGCCCCTATCTGGGCTCAAACCAGGGACCCTCTGAACACATTAACAACTGCCTCCTCGCCCCTATCTGGGCTCAAACCAGGGACCCTCTGAACACATTATTAACTGCCTCCGGCAAAGCATCGTTAAATATCACTCAACAAAAGGACCTTGCAGAGCAAAGAAACAACTACTTTAAAGTCTCAGAGCTTGTAATGTCACAGATTGAAACTCTATTAGCGAACAACACTAACTAGCTAGCCATTTCAAACCAGTTACATGTGTTTTGGTCATTTGTATTTAAATGTGTTTTGCTAAGTTGTGTTGAAAGATGTTTTGTGTCTTTTTGCTGAGTTGTATTTAAAGGGGTTTAGGGGTTTATTTGAGGCAGTTAATCTGACATCAATTTCCCTCTGCCCTTCAGTCCTCGCTCTGTTCACTAGTCAACACAGCGGCAGCCACTGGGCCTATCTACTCCCTTTGATGATATTCAAATAGCCACCGGCAGAGAATGAATATGCAAAGAAAATAAACAAAGATACAATCTCTTTACCCTTTTCCTACTAAGCTTCTCTGACATTTCAGCTGCTGAGTGAGAGATGCACACTCACTGGGAGGCTGTCTACTCACTGGGAGGCTGTCTACACACTGGGAGGCTGTCCACACACTGGGAGGCTGTCTACTCACTGGGAGGCTGTCTACACACTGGGAGGCTGTCTACACACTGGGAGGCTGTCTACACACTGGGAGGCTGTCTACACACTGGGAGGCTGTCTACACACTGGGAGGCTGTCTACACACTGGGAGGCTGTCCACACACTGGGAGGCTGTCTACACACTGGGAGGCTGTCTACACACTGGGAGGCTGTCTACTCACTGGGAGGCTGTCTACACACTGGGAGGCTGTCCACACACTGGGAGGCTGTCCACACACTGGGAGGCTGTCTACACACTGGGAGGCTGTCTACACACTGGGAGGCTGTCCACACACTGGGAGGCTGTCTACTCACTGGGAGGCTGTCTACACACTGGGAGGCTGTCTACACACTGGGAGGCTGTCTACACACTGGGAGGCTGTCTACACACTGGGAGGCTGTCTACACACTGGGAGGCTGTCTACACACTGGGAGGCTGTCTACACACTGGGAGGCTGTCCACACACTGGGAGGCTGTCTACACACTGGGAGGCTGTCTACACACTGGGAGGCTGTCTACACACTGGGAGGCTGTCCACACACTGGGAGGCTGTCTACTCACTGGGAGGCTGTCTACACACTGGGAGGCTGTCCACACACTGGGAGGCTGTCCACACACTGGGAGGCTGTCTACACACTGGGAGGCTGTCCACACACTGGGAGGCTGTCTACACACTGGGAGGCTGTCTACACACTGGGAGGCTGTCCACACACACTGGGAGGCTGTCCACACACTGGGAGGCTGTCCACACACTGGGAGGCCGTCCACACACACTGGGAGGCTGTCCACACACTGGGAGGCTGTCCACACACTGGGAGGCCGTCCACACACACTGGGAGGCTGTCCACATACTGGGAGGCTGTCCACACACTGGGAGGCTGTCTACACACTGGGAGGCTGTCTACACACTGGGACACTACACACTTTTAACAAGGCACACGCTAAGCAGGGTTGGTCCTGGTCGGTCCCTGGATGGGAGACCAGATGCTGTTGGATGTGGTGTTGGAGGGCCAGTAGGAGGCACTCTTTCCTCTGGTCTAAAAAATAATATCCAAGGGTGCCATCTTTCGGATGGGACGTTAAACGGGTGTCCTGACTCTCTGAGGTCATTAAAGATCCCATGGCACTTGTCGTAAGGGTGTCCTGGCTAAATTCTCAATCTGGTCACCTAATAATCCCCAGTTTACAATTGGCTCGTTCATCCCCCTCCTCCTCTCCCCTGTAACTATTCCCCAGGTTGTTGCTGCAAATGAGAATGTGTTTTCAGTCAACTTACCTGGATAAAAAATAAAATGGACATTTCTACATTTAAAAAAACTTCCATTTGGGACTCACCTTGTGGCTCTTGTTGTGCGATTTAATACGGATCACACCAGTTAACAGGGTAAAGACTCATTTATGCCCTTCCCAGTATGCAACTCATCAACTACCAATAGCTGCGCAAAATGATGATCCCGTGTAGATAAACAATACACAGACGTGTCCAATTAAACAATTGACGCAAGTACGCAGGATCCTAATGAAGCTCTAGAGATTCATTCATACACACCATGGTACAAATACACCCATATGGCCAATGTGTTGTCGTACATACATGGATAACTGTTGTGAAAACATTTGCAAAGCTACTATTGCACGTCCATGCTGACCTTGTGATTGACTGATTGACTGACTGACTGACTGGCAGGTTGACTGACTGACAGGTTAACTGACTCACTCACTCATAAAGAGATACTTTGGGATTTTCAGTCAGATAAACTCATGGACACCATTTTTATCTCTCTGTGTCCAATATGAAGGAAGTTAAAGGTAGTTTCGCAAACCAATGCTAATTAGCATTAGCGCAATGACTGGAAGTCTATGGGTATCCTCCATTAAACGCACTAATGCTAATTAGCATTAGCCCAATGACTGGAAGTCTATGAGTATCTTCCATTAAATGCATTAATGCTAATTAGCAACTTCCTACAAACTGCAAGCAGAGACATAAAAAGGGTATCCGCAAGCTAATCCGGCTCTGGGGAAGTAGATAAAAGGGATCATTGCCAAAATCTCGAAGTATCTCATCGGTCCAAGGCCAAAATCAGTGGGGGGGGGGGGGGGGGGGGGGGGGTTCTCTCACTACTTTAATTTACCTGCCTTTACAGTCCTCTTATGAGCCTCACATATGGAAGTGCTACACCTTTTTGTTTGTCAGGTCAACCAGTACAGGAAACATTAGAATACAAAGTTGCCTCAACGGGCTCCATTTTACACATGTTCTGGTATTGTGTAGTTCTGAAAAACTTTTGGGACTGTATTGTTTGTCATCTCTAAGTGTGACAGAATTCAAATGCAACGGTCTTTCCACTCATGTCTGCTGGGAGTATGGGGCCCCCTTGAATTGTGCTGAGGCACAGCCTCTGGTCAGTAAAAAGTGATGGAGTACTGAGACACAGCCTCTGGTCAATACAATGTGATGGAGTAGTGAGACACAGCCTCTGGTCAGTACAACGTGATGGAGTACTGAGACACAGCCTCTGGTCAGTACAAAGTGATGGAGTACTGAGACACAGCCTCTGGTCAGTACAAAGTGATGGAGTACTGAGACACAGCCTCTGGTCAATACAACGTGATGGAGTACTGAGACAGCCTCTGGTCAGTACAAAGTGATGAGGGAGGGAGGGGGGAGGGAAAGAGGGAGGGAGGGGGGGAGTGGGAAGAAGGGTCTAAGGCCCTAATGGCACCCTATTCCCTACATAGTGCACTAGTGTTGACCGGAGGCAGGGGACGGCAGGCAGGTCAGCTAGCTCCATTGTCTGTGATATCTATTATTATGATCTATTATTGATGCTCCTAGCTGACCTTCGTCAGAAACCTGACACCACACACACACACACACACACACACACACACACACACACACACACACACACACACACACACACACACACACACACACACACACACACACACACACAGAGTTGGAAAGACAAGCCTTAGTCCAGTCAAGTCTGCTCAGTACAGTTTACCCACCATGCAACACAAGTGGTTGTGCTGTTGACTGTGTACACTCAAAAGTTTGGACACACCTACTCATTCAAGGGTATTTCTATATTTGTACTATTTTCTACATTGTAGAATAATAGTGAAAACATCAAAACTATGAAATAACACATATGGAATCATGTAGTAACCAAAAAAGTGTTAATTAAACAAATCAAAATATATATATTTTTATTTTTGATTCTTCAAAGTAGCCACCATTTGCCTTGATGACAACCAGCTTCTCTCAACCAGCTTCACCTGGAATGCTTTTCCAACAGTCTTGAAGTAGTTCCCACATATGCTGAGCACTTAATGGCTGCTTTTCCTTCACTCTGCGGTCCAACTCATCCTAAACCATCTCAATTGGGTTGAGGTCGGGTGATTGTGGAGGCCAGGTCATTTGATGCAGCACTCCATCACTCTCCTTCATGATCAAATAGCCCTTAACCAGCCTGGAGGTGTGTTGGGTCATTGTCCTGTTGAAAAATGATAGTCCCACTAAGCGCAAACCAGATGGGATGGCGTATCGCTGCAGAATGTTGTGGTCGCTGCTGGTTAAGCGTGCCTTGAATTCTAAATAAATCACAGACAGCGTCACCAGCAAAGCACCCCCACACCTCCTCCTCCATGCTTCACGGTAGGAACCAAACATGCGGAGATCATCCGTTCACCTACTCTATGTCTCACAAAGACACGGTGGTTGGAAACAAAAATCTCAAATTTGGACTCATCAGGCCAAAGGACATATTTCCACCATTCTAAGGTCCATTAATTGTGTTTCTTGGGCCAAGCAAGCCTCTTCTTCTCATAGGTGTCCTTTCACTTCTCTAGGATAGGGGGCAGCATTTGGAATTTTGGATGAAAAGCTACTCATCCCCAGAAGATAAGATATGCATATTATTATTATTGGATACTGTTTGAACCATGTCTGTGAGTATAACAGAACTTATGTAGCAGGTGAAACCCAGAGGACAAACCATTCAGATTTTGTTTTTTTGAGGTCACTCTCTTTTCAATGGGTTTTCATTGGGAATCCAGATTTCTAAGGGACTTGCTTGCAGTTCCTACCTTCCACTGGATGTCACCAGTCTTCATAAATTGGTTGAGGTTTTTCCTTTGTGTAATGAAGAAGTACGGCCATCTTGAACGAGGGTCACTTCAAGTGTACTGTTAGATAGAGGCGCATGACCAGAAAGCATGCTTCAGTTTGTTGTCTTCCTGTATTGAACACAGATCATCCCGTCTTCAATTTGATTGATTATTTACTTTAAAAAAATACCTAAAGTTGTATTACAAAAGTAGTTGGAAATGTTTTGGCAAAGTTTACAGGCAACTTTTGAGATATTTTGTAGTCACATTGCGCATGTTGGAACCGGTGTTTTTCTGGGTCAAACGTGCCAAATAAATGGACATTTTGGATATATAGGGACGGGATTAATCGAACAAAAGGACCATTTGTGATGTTTATGGGACATATTGGAGTGCCAACAGAAGAAGCTTGTCAAAGGTAAGGCATGAATTATATTTTTATTTCTGCGTTTTGTGTCGCGCCTGCAGTGTTGAAATATGGTTTCTCTCTTTTGTTTACGGAGGTGCTATCCTCAGATAATAGCATAGTTTGCTTTCGCCGAAAATCCTTTTTGAAATCTGACATGTTGGCTGGATTCACAACAGGTGTAGCTTTCATTTGGTTTCTTACATGTGTGATTTCATGAAAGTTAGAATTTTATAGAAATGTATTTGAATTTGGCGCTCTGCATTTTCACTGGCTTTTGGCCAAGTGGGACGCTAGTCCCACCTATGATAGAGAGGTTAATAGCGGTTTCTTTGCAGCAATTCAACCATGAAGGCCTGATTCACGCAGTCTCTGAACAGTTGAAGCATATATTTGGGCTGCAGGGCTGGTAACTCTAATGAACTTATCCTCTGCAGCAGATATAACTCTGGGTCTTCCTTTCCTGTGACGGTCCTCATGAGAACCAGTTTCATCATAGCACTTGATGGTTTTTGCGACTGCACTTGAAGAAACTTTCAAAATTCTTGAAATTTTCCAGATTGACTGACCTTCATGTCTTATAGTAATGATGGACTGTCATTTCTCTTTGCTTGTTTGAGTTGTTCTTGCCATAATATGGACTTGGTCTTTTACCAAATAGGGCTATCTTCTATATACCACCCCTACCGTATCACAATACTGATTGATTGTCTCAAACGCATTAAGAAGGAAAGTAATTCCACAAATTAACTTTCAACAAGGCACACCTATTAATTGACACTTTTTTGGTTACCACATGATTCCATATGTGTTATTTCATAGTTTTGATATATTCACTATTATTCTACAATGTAGAAAATAGTCCAGATAACTTTTGACTGGTACTGTATTTATGTGTGGGTGGGTTTTATTTTTAACCTTTATTAAACTAAGCAAGTTCGTTAAAAACTAATTCTTATTTACAATGACGGCCTACAGGGGAACAGTGGGTTAGCTGCCTTGTTCAGGGGCAGAACAACCGATTTTTACCTTGTCAACTCGAGGATTCGATCCAGCAACCTTTCGGTTACTGGCCCAACGCTCTAACCACTATATTATGCCATGAAAATAAGGTAAGTGTTCATCCCCAATTTTGTAGTATGAGGACAGAGAAGAGGAAGATGAGTCCTCTACAGAGATATCAGTCAGAGAAAGAGGCTGGTATGTTACTATGGGGCATAGCAGTGTTATAAGTGTGGAGTTATAAGTGTAGTTAGCATAGGGCTACCGTATACTACAGTACATCAGCTAGCTTTAACACGGAGACACATCAGCTAGCTTTAACACGGAGCCACATCAGCTAGCTTTAACACGGAGCCACATCAGCTAGCTTTAACACGGAGCCACATCAGCTAGCTTTAACACGGAGCCACATCAGCTAGCTTTAACACGGAGCCACATCAGCTAGCTTTAACACGGAGCCACATCAGCTAGCTTTAACACGGAGCCACATCCGCTAGCTTTAACACGGAGCCACATCAGCTAGCTTTAACATGGAGCCACATCAGCTAGCTTTAACACGGAGCCACATCAGCTAGCCACATCAGCTAGCTTTAAAACGGAGCCACATCAGCTAGCCACATCAGCTAGCTTTAACACGGAGCTACATCAGCTAGCTTTAACACAGAGCCACATCAGCTAGCTTTAAAACGGAGCCACATCAGCTAGCTTTAAAACGGAGCAACATCAGCTAGCTTTAAAACGGAGCCACATCAGCTAGCTTTAACACGGAGCCACATCAGCTAGCTTTAAAACGGAGCCACATCAGCTAGATTTAAAACGGAGCCACATAAGCTAGCTTTAACATGGAGCCACATCAGCTAGCTTTAACACGGAGCCACATCCGCTAGCTTTAACACAGAGCCACATCAGCTAGCTTTAACACGGAGCCACATCAGCTAGCTTTAACACAGAGCCACATCAGCTAGCTTTAACACGGAGACACATCAGCTAGCCACATCAGCTAGCTTTAAAACGGAGCCACATCAGCTAGCTTTAACACAGAGCCACATCTGCTAGCTATGTGAATCGCTGAAGGAGCTATTAACTCTAACCCATAAAGCACAAAGAGATCCAACAAGCGTCTGCTGTCTATCGTATCGTAACCGAGGCAGCCTACATCCCAAATGGCACCCTAGTCCCTGTACAGTGCACTACTTTAGACCAGGGCCTGTAGGGAATAGGGTGCCATTTGAGACGGAGTACTAGGTATCTGAGAAGGTGGGAGATAGTGACGTCTCTAGTCTCTGTTGACAGAACATGATGGGCCCTGGACCTCAACAGTCCTTCAGGGGAGTTATCAACAGTTAGATACTAATGTCAACTAATGAAGATACTTCTAACAACACCATGTACCGACTACCAAGGCCTACTGCATAACAACCCCATGTACCGAAGCCTACTGCCTAACAACACCATGTACTGACTACCAAGGCCTACTGCCTAACAACACCATGTACCGAAGCCTACTGCCTAACAACACCATGTACTGACCACCAAGGTCTACTGCCTAACAACACCATGTACCGACCACCAAGGCCTACTGTATAACAACACCATATGCAGCAGGGCCTAATGTTTGCGAGCACACCTGTGCAACAGGTGTATTCGAAAGGAATCACATAATGAAAGCAGTAATGCTTCTGAACCACTAGCAGGTCCTAACAGGAAGTGGTTAAATTTAATTGAACTGGTAACTTGGGTTACTACGTCAGGGCTGAGCATGTGGCCGAGGTGAGGTGGGTGTTAGTTTCCGTTTAATATTGGATGGATGGAAGCACACACACACACACTCTTAAAGAAGTGTAAACTGAAACCCAGCCAGGAACAGCAGAGAATCAGGCCAGGTAGGCAGGTCAGGTCATCTGATCCAGTATCAGGCCAGGTAGAGAGGTAGGCAGGTCATCTGATCCAGTATCAGGCCAGGTAGAGAGGTAGGCAGGTCATATGATCCAGTATCAGGCCTGGTAGAGAGGTAGGCAGGTCATCTGATCCAGTATCAGGCCAGGTAGAGAGGTAGGCAGGTCAGGTCATCTGATCCAGTATCAGGCCAGGTAGAGAGGTAGGCAGGTCAGGTCATGTAATCCAGTATCAGGCCAGGTAGGCAGGTTGACCTGCTTGGTCCTACTGCTGTACTGTCTGACTGGGTGAAAAGAGAAACCACACACTGGAACATTAACCCAGACCCTAACCCTAATCTAACACCTACCCCTAATCTTACCCAGACCCTAACCCTAATCTAACCCCTAACCCTAATCTAATCCCTAACCTTAATCTAATCCCTAACCCTAATCTAACCCTAACCCTAATCTAACCCCTAACCCTAATCTAACCCCTAACCCTAAGCTAACCCTAACCCTAATCTAACCCCTAACCCTAACCCAGACCCTAAACCTAATCTAACCCTAACCCTAAACTAACCCTAATCTAACCCCTAACCCTAATCTAACCCTAACCCTAAACTAACCCTAATCTAACCCCTAACCCTAACCCAGACCCTAATCTAACCCCTAACCCTAAACTAACCCTAACCCTAATCCTAATCTAACCCCTAACCCTAACTCAGGCCCTAACCCAGACCCTAACCCTAACTCAGGTCCTAACCCAGACCCTAACCCTAATCTAACCCTAACCCTAATCTAACCCAAACCCTAACCCTAACCCCTAACCCTAAACTAACCCTAATCCTAATCTAACCCCTAACCCTAACTCAGGCCCTAACCCAGACCCTAACCCGAATCTAACCCCTAACCCTAACCGAGGCCCTAACCCTAATCTAACCCAAACCCTAACCCTAAACTAACCCTAACCCTAATCTAACCCCTAACCCTAAACTAACCCTAACCCAGACCAGGAAGACACCCCCCAATTCACTGAGCCCCGAGCAGAAAGGAACTGCAGGATTTAAAGAATTGCTGATTCACCAAAAATACTTTGCTGGGCGAGGTTAACATGCTCCAGTTGCAAATCCAAACGAGTGTGAGTCCCAAATGGCACTATATTCCCTATATAGTGCACTACTTTTGACCAGAGCCAATTGAGGGTCAGGTGGGGGGGGGGGGGGGGCATGTCAGATAGGGTCAGATTTGGGACGCATCCAGGAGCTATGGACAAATGTTCAACAACTGAATCTGTCTGCCATGACTGTGAGGCCCTTTCTCCTCTCTTCCTTCACCTGGGACAAGAGAGAGGGAGGACAGGTGCAGACAACACACCTGGGACAAGAGAGAGACAGTGTGTGTGTGTGTGTGTGTGTGTGTGTGTGTGTGTGTGTTCATGTTCGGGTCGATTCAAAGCGTGGAAAGAAAGCTTGAGAACTTGTCTGCTACGAAAAGAGAGAGGGAGAGAGAGAGCGAGAGGAGAGAGAGAGAGGAGAGAGAGAGAGAGAGGGAGAGAGAGAGGGAGGGAGAGAGAGAGAGAGAGGGAGAGAGAGAGAGAGGGAGAGAGAGAGAGAGAGGGAGAGAGAGGGAGAGAGAGAGAGAGAGAGAGAGAGAGGGAGAGAGGAAGAGAGAGGAGGAGAGAGAGAGAGGAGAGAGAGAGAGGGGGAAAGAGAGGAGAAGAGAGAGAGAGGAAAGAAGAGAGGGGGGAAGAGAGAGAGAGGGAGAGAGAAGAGAGGAGAGAGAGAGAGAGAGAGAGGGA
>NC_034179.2:4064236-4164783 GCF_002021735.2 Oncorhynchus kisutch | reverse complement strand
GGGGGGAGAGAGGGAGAGAGAGAGGGAGAGAGGGAGAGAGAGAGGGAGAGAGAGAGAGAGGGAGAGAGAGAGGGAGAGAGAGAGGGAGAGCATTGTTCACCAAATTAACCAACAAACAAACGCAAAAATAAATGTAGAAAGAGCATTTGTGGAGAAGAAAGTCATCTGAAAATGAGGAGAGACTGTAACAGCTGTTTAATGTTTTAGTGAAAAACATCACTCTGTTAGTCAGTTCCATTCCCTATATAGTGCACTACTTTAGACCAGAGCCTATGGAACCCTATTCCCTATATAGTGCACTACTTTAGACCAGAGCCCTATGGAGCCCTATTCCCTATATAGTGCACTACTTTAGACCAGAGCCCTATGGAGCCCTATTCCCTATATAGTGCACTACTTTAGACCAGAACTATGGAACCCTATTCCCTATATATATATATGGGGATCCATAATAAACCCCAGGAAGAGTAGCTGCTGCCTTGGCAGGAACTAATGGGGATCCATAATAAACCCCAGGAAGAGTAGCTGCTGCCAAGGCAACCTAATGGGGATCCATAATAAACCCCAGGAAGAGTAGTTGTTGCCTTGACAGGAACTAATGGGGATCCATAATAAACCCCAGGAAGAGTAGCTGCTGCCTTGACAGGAACTAATGGGGATCCATAATAAACCCCAGGAAGAGTAGCTGCTGCCAAGGCAACCTAATGGGGATCCATAATAAACCCCAGGAAGAGTAGCTGCTGCCAAGGCAACCTAATGGGGATCCCATAATAAAAACAAATACTCAGTAATTAACACCTTGTACGCATAGCAACATGTCAGGATGGGAGCACAGTAGCTAAATACCAAGGCTAAAATATTCAGTGTCACGCAGTCAACATTGTTTAATAGAGAAAATCTATTCTAACACAGTTTGTCAGAGTGTAGCGCAGTGATGTTCTGTCTCTTGCAGGCCGAAGACATCCCCAGTAACAGTGCCCAGAGATATTCCCCCAACAGTAACATGGCCCAGAGGTATTCCCCAACAGTAACATGGCCCAGAGGTATTCCCAACAGTAACATGGCCCAGAGATATTCCCCAACAGTAACAGGGCCCAGAGGTATTCCCCAACAGTAACATGGCCCAGAGGTATTCCCAACAGTAACAGGGCCCAGAGGTATTCCCCAACAGTAACAGGGCCCAGAGGTATTCCCCAACAGTAACAGGGCCCAGAGGTATTCCCCAACAGTAACAGGGCCCAGAGATATTCCCCAACAGTAACATGGCCCAGAGGTATTCCCCAACAGTAACATGGCCCAGTAACAGGGCCCAGAGATATTCCCCAACAGTAACAGGGCCCAGAGTATTCCCCAACAGTAACAGGGCCCAGAGATATTCCCCAACAGTAACAGGGCCCAGAGGTATTCCCCAACAGTAACAGGGCCCAGAGGTATTCCCCAACAGTAACAGGGCCCAGAGGTATTCCCCAACAGTAACAGGGCCCAGAGGTATTCCCCAACAGTAACAGGGCCCAGAGGTATTCCCCAACAGTAACAGGGCCAGAGATATTCCCCAACAGTAACAGGGCCCAGAGGTATTCCCCAGTATCAGGGCCCAGAGGTATTCCCCAACAGTATCAGGGCCCAGAGATATTCCCCAACAGTAACAGGGCCCAGAGGTATTCCCCAACAGTAACAGGGCCCAGAGGTATTCCCCAACAGTAACAGGGCCCAGAGGTATTCCCCAACAGTAACAGGGCCCAGAGGTATTCCCCAACAGTAACAAAGCCCAGAGATATTCCCCAACAGTAACAGGGCCCAGAGGTATTCCCCAACAGTAACAGGGCCCAGAGGTATTCCCAAACAGTAACAGGGCCCAGAGTTATTCCCCAGTAACAGAGCCCAGAGGTATTCCCCAACAGTAACAGGGCCCAGAGTTATTCCCAAACAGTAACATGGCCCAGAGGTATTCCCCAACAGTAACAGGGCCCAGAGGTATTCCCAAACAGTAACAGGGCCCAGAGTTATTCCCCAGTAACAGAGCCCAGAGGTATTCCCCAACAGTAACAGGGCCCAGAGGTATTCCCCAACAGTAACATGGCCCAGAGGTATTCCCCAACAGTAACAGGGCCCAGAGGTATTCCCAAACAGTAACAGGGCCCAGAGGTATTCCCAAACAGTAACATGGCCCAGAGGTATTCCCCAACAGTAACAGGGCCCAGAGATATTCCCCAACAGTAACAGGGCCCAGAGATATTCCCCAACAGTAACAGGGCCCAGAGGTATTCCCAAACAGTAACATGGCCCAGAGGTATTCCCAAACAGTAACAGGGCCCAGAGTTATTCCCCAGTAACAGAGCCCAGAGGTATTCCCCAACAGTAACAGGGCCCAGAGGTATTCCCAAACAGTAAGGATGACTCACAGTGTGTCCCAAACAGTAGGCCTAGGGGTTCAAGCTCCGGTTGATTTAAAAATGTCATGATATTTAGTTATATTGATTTGTGTGTGGTTGTCAACACAACCACCAGTTATCAACATTTAAAGGAGATGTATCTTCTGATTGGATAGTTCCATCTGAGCCTCTGACTGAGTCTGGCTTTAAAACTCCAGTTTGTCTACAAATTAATCATTGATATGTTGGATTCACGTCTTCATCTCAACCAGAAAAAGTCAATCAAATCAAATATATTTCACGTGCATTTGAAGTTTAATTTAATGTGAAAACAACGGGGGTGTAGACTTTCATAAGGCACACTATGTTGTAATCTCATTGATCAACACATCTACCAAATATTATCCAATTATCCGTGTTGAAATGGCATGGTGCGCCCTGTGGGATTCCAGCTCCAGCTCTCTTCCCTGCCTAACCCAACCAGGAAGAGACACAGAGGCAAACCAGGAAGCAAAACCAGGGAACAGTCACAGCAGCTTCCTGTATCTATAGCCGCAAACAGACACAACAGACAGTGGGGGACTGGGTCATACTGTTCTGTTATAATGAAAACATACACAGTGGACAAAACATTAAGAACCTTTTCCTAATATTGAGTTGCACCCCCCTTTTGCCCTCAGATCAGCCTCAATTCGTCGGTACATGGACACTACGAGGTGTCGAAAGCGTTCCACAGGGATAATGGCCCATGTTGACTCCAATGCTTCCCACAGTTGTGTCAAGTTAGTTGGATGTCCTTTGGGTGGTGGACCGTTGTTGACACACAGGGGAAACTGTGTGATGCCAGGCGCGGTGTCAGAGGAAGGCCCTAAAAAAGTCAAATAATCCAGCCACCCTAGACTGTTCTCTCTCTCTGCTACCGTACGGCAAGCGGTACCGGAGCACCAGGTCTAGGTCCAAGAGGCTTCTAAACAGCTTCTACCCCCAAGCTATAAGACTCCTGAACATCTAATCAAAAGACTACCCAGACTATTTGCATTGCCCCCTCCTCCCCCTCTTTTACACAGCTGCTACTCTCTGTTGTTATCATCTATGCATAGCAACTTTAATAACTCTACCTACATGTACATATTACCTCAACTACCTCAACTCTGTACCGGTACCCCATGTATATAGCCTCCACATTGACTCTGTACCGGTACCCCCTGTATATAGCCTCCACATTGACTCTGTACCGGTACCCCCTGTATATAGCCTCCACATTGACTCTGTACTGGTACCCCCTGTATATAGCCTCCACATTGACTCTGTACTGGTACCACCTGTCTATAGCCTCCACATTGACTCTGTACCAGTACCACCAGTATATCGTCTCGCTATTGTTATGTATTCAGCAATTCACTGTAAGGTCTACCTACACCTGTTGTATTCAGCATTTCACTGTAAGGTCTACTACACCTGTTGTATTCAGCATTTCACTGTGAGGTCTACTACACCTGTTGTATTCAGCATTTCACTGTGAGGTCTAATACACCTGTTGTATTCAGCATTTCACTGTAAGGTCTACTACACCTGTTGTATTCAGCATTTCACTGTGAGGTCTACTACACCTGTTGTATTCAGCATTTCGCTGTGAGGTCTACTACACCTGTTGTATTCAGCATTTCACTGTAAGGTCTACTACACTTGTTGTATTCAGCATTTCACTGTAAGGTCTTCTACACCTGTTGTATTCAGCATTTCACTGTAAGGTCTTCTACACCTGTTGCATTCAGCATTTCACTGTGAGGTCGACTACACCTGTTGCATTCAGCATTTCACTGTGAGGTCGACTACACCTGTTGCATTCAGCATTTCACTGTGAGGTCTACTACACCTGTTGTATTCAGCATTTCACTGTGAGGTCTACTACACCTGTTGTATTCAGCATTTCACTGTAAGGTCTACTACACCTGTTGTATTCAGCATTTCACTGGAAGGTCTACTACAACTGTTGTATTCAGCATTTCACTGTAAGGTCTACTGCACCTGTTGTATTCAGCATTTCACTGTAAGGTCTACTACACCTGTTGTATTCAGCATTTCACTGTAAGGTCTACTACACCTGTTGTATTCAGCATTTCACTGTGAGGTCTACTACACCTGTTGTATTCAGCATTTCACTGTAAGGTCTACTACAAGATAATAATAAGATTTGATTTTAAACTGTGAAAAACCCAGCAGCGTTGCAGTTCTTGACACATTCAAACCGGTGCGCCTGGTACCTACTACCAACCCCGTTTAAAGACACTTAAATATTGTATCTTGTCCATTCACCCTCTGAATGGCACACATACACAATCCATGTCTCCATTGTCTCAGGGCTTATAAACTCTTCTTTAACCCGTCTCCTCCCCTTCACCTACACTGATTGAAGTGGATTTAACCAGCGACATCAATAAGGGATCATAGCTTTCACCTGGATTCACTTGATCAGTCTGTCATGGAAAGAGCTATTGTTCCTAATGTTTTGTCCACATATAGGGCCTCAGTATTAGTCTCATATAAGCAGGGATGAATGAGGGAGAACCCGAGGGGGACCGGGTTCCGGAACCTTCCATGAAGAAAACAAATCTTCATTTAAGAAGGTTACATTGTAGGGTTCCAAGAGAGATTTTCCCAATACATGAGGGATCTATGAACCCATCAGAGACATGACGGTGCCATCATCACCCAGGGGCCATTTTACCAGCCCTCTAGACATCTACAACTATAGGTTATCAATGTAATATCAGCAGCACCAGACCAACCCTATAGGTTATCAATGTAATATCAGCAGCACCAGGCCAACCCTATAGGTTATCAATGTAATATCAGCAGCACCAGACCAACCCTATAGGTTATCAATGTAATATCAGCAGCACCAGACCAACCCTATAGGTTATCAATGTAATATCAGCAGCACCAGACCAACCCTATAGGTTATCAATGTAATATCAGCAGCACCAGACCAACCCTATAGGTTATCAATGTAATATCAGCAGCACCAGGCCAACCCTATAGGTTATCAATGTAATATCAGCAGCACCAGACCAGCCCTATAGGTTATCAATGTAATATCAGCAGCACCAGACCAACCCTATAGGTTATCAATGTAATATCAGCAGCACCAGACCAACCCTATAGGTTATCAATGTAATATCAGCAGCACCAGACCAACCCTATAGGTTATCAATGTAATATCAGCAGCACCAGACCAACCCTATAGGTTATCAATGTAATATCAGCAGCACCAGACCAACCCTATAGGTTATCAATGTAATATCAGCAGCACCAGGCCAACCCTATAGGTTATCAATGTAATATCAGCAGCACCAGACCAACCCTATAGGTTATCAATGTAATATCAGCAGCACCAGACCAACCCTATAGGTTATCAATGTAATATCAGCAGCACCAGAGGAGCACTGTTTTTTTTATGCTCTTCACTTCTGCATCTTACTAACCTGGGATTCCTCCCAGGTGGCACCCTATTGCCATAGGGCTCTGGTCTTACTAACCTGGGATTCCTCCCAGGTGGCACCCTATTGCCATAGGGCTCTGGTCTTACTAACCTGGGATTCCTCCCAGGTGGCACCCTATTGCCATAGGGCTCTGGTCTTACTAACCTGGGATTCCTCCCAGGTGGCACCCTAATTGCCATAGGGCTCTGGTCTTACTAACCTGGGATTCCTCCCAGGTGGCACCCTATTGCCATAGGGCTCTGGTCTTACTAACCTGGGATTCCTCCCAGGTGGCACCCTATTGCCATATGGCTCTGGTCTTACTAACCTGGGATTCCTCCCAGGTGGCACCCTATTGCCATAGGGCTCTGGTCTTACTAACCTGGGATTCCTCCCAGGTGGCACCCTATTGCCATAGGGCTCTGGTCTTACTAACCTGGGATTCCTCCCAGGTGGCACCCTATTGCCATAGGGCTCTGGTCTTACTAACCTGGGATTCCTCCCAGGTGGCACCCTATTGCCATAGGGCTCTGGTCTTACTAACCTGGGATTCCTCCCAGGTGGCACCCTATTGCCATAGGGCTCTGGTCTTACTAACCTGGGATTCCTCCCAGGTGGCACCCTATTGCCATAGGGCTCTGGTCTTACTAACCTGGGATTCCTCCCAGGTGGCACCCTAATGCCATAGGGCTCTGGTCTTACTAACCTGGGATTCCTCCCAGGTGGCACCCTATTGCCATAGGGCTCTGGTCTTACTAACCTGGGATTCCTCCCAGGTGGCACCCTATTGCCATAGGGCTCTGGTCTTACTAACCTGGGATTCCTCCCAGGTGGCACCCTATTGCCATAGGGCTCTGGTCTTACTAACCTGGGATTCCTCCCAGGTGGCACCCTATTGCCATAGGGCTCTGGTCTTACTAACCTGGGATTCCTCCCAGGTGGCACCCTATTGCCATAGGGCTCTGGTCTTACTAACCTGGGATTCCTCCCAGGTGGCACCCTATTGCCATAGGGCTCTGGTCTTACTAACCTGGGATTCCTCCCAGGTGGCACCCTATTGCCATAGGGCTCTGGTCTTACTAACCTGGGATTCCTCCCAGGTGGCACCCTATTGCCATAGGGCTCTGGTCTTACTAACCTGGGATTCCTCCCAGGTGGCACCCTATTGCCATAGGGCTCTGGTCTTACTAACCTGGGATTCCTCCCAGGTGGCACCCTAATGCCATAGGGCTCTGGTCTTACTAACCTGGGATTCCTCCCAGGTGGCACCCTATTGCCATAGGGCTCTGGTCACAAGTAGTGCAGCACATAAGGGAATTGAAATGTTACCTTTATTTAACTAGGCAAGTCAGTTAAGAACAAATTCTAAGAACAGTGGGTTAACTGCCTGTTCAGGGGCAGAACGACCTTGTCAGCTCAGGGATTTGAACTTGCAACCTTCCAGTTACTAGTCCAATGCTCTAACCACTAGGCTACCCTGCCGCCCCATAGGAATAGGATTCCAATATGGGACGCAGCCTTACCGACCGCTCCAGGTGAGGGACGTAAATCCCATTCTTTCCCACTTATAGCCACAGGCCTTCATAAAACCACACTGCTATTCTGCTGAACACAAGGCTACAGATAAGCTAGCTAGCTACACGTTGGTTGACATTTACACAGAGGGTCTAACATAGTAGTTGAGTTATTGTGTATGAGGGACATAGTAGTTTAGTTATTGGGTATGAGGGACATAGTAGTTTAGTTATTGTGTATGAGGGATAGCAGTTGAGTTATTGTGTATGAGGGACATAGTAGTTTAGTTATTGGGTATGAGGGACATAGTAGTTTAGTTCTTGGGTATGAGGGACATAGTAGTTTAGTTATTGTGTATGAGGGACATAGCAGTTGAGTTATTGTGTATGAGGGACATAGCAGTTTAGTTATTGTGTATGAGGGACATAGTAGTTTAGTTATTGTGTATGAGGGACATAGTAGTTTAGTTATTGGGTATGAGGGACATAGTAGTTTAGTTATTGTGTATGTTGGACATAGTAGTTTAGTTATTGTGTATGAGGGACATAGCAGTTTAGTTATTGTGTATGAGGGACATAGTAGTTTAGTTATTGTGTATGAGGGACATAGTAGTTTAGTTATTGGGTATGAGGGACATAGTAGTTTAGTTATTGGGTATGAGGGACATAGTAGTTTAGTTATTGTATATGAGGGACATAGTAGTTTAGTTATTGTGTATGAGGGACATAGTAGTATAGTTGTTGTGTACAATAGAAAGGACATACAATATATAGATTAATTCTTTAGAGTCTAAGACATTGGGGGAAAGGAGCTGCTAAGCTGACATCTGGAATTGAAGGTTATACTATGGATCATTTAGCTATTTGATTCAGAATTATAGGACCCCTTTAGGTCTTAAAAACATACTTTACTATTAAAGCCCATATCACACTCATAAATTACCAAAATAAATCATAACAAACAATCATGCATCCTAAGAACCCGTTACAGAGGATATGGTGGACGAGCCAAGATGTCAAGCGACGGGCTTCTCATCTGAAATGTGCCTCACCAGCTCCCGGGGCTCTTAAAGAAATAATACGTTTTGCGTGTTTAGTGAGGTGAAGACGTATGATGCGAGCGGACATCTGAAATTAGCACACCTGGACTCGTCTGACGGTAACCGTTACTTGTCTTTAAAAACGAATGGAAGTATGAAGATAGTTTTGTGCCTACTCCAACCCCCCACCCCCCACCCCCCCCATAAAAAGGTGTTAAAACATGTGTAAAAAATATATTTATATATTGCCTGAGGTGTTTTACATCTCCTAGATTTAGGACAGACACTTCAAAATCTTGTTTGTTATGATTTATGGTGAATACCATGTGAGGTAACATAGGACTACTGTGTAGGGTGAATACCATGTGAGGTAACACAGGACTACTGTGTAGGGTGAATACCATGTGAGATAACATAGGACTACTGTGTAGGGTGAATACCATGTGAGATAACATAGGACTACTGTGTAGGGTGAATACCATGTGAGATAACACAGGACTACTGTGTAGGGTGAATACCATGTGAGATAACACAGGACTACTGTGTAGGGTGAATACCATGTGAGATAACATAGGACTACTGTGTAGGGTGAATACCATGTGAGATAACATAGGACTACTGTGTAGGGTGAATACCATGTGAGATAACACAGGACTACTGTGTAGGGTGAATACCATGTGAGATAACACAGGACTACTGTGTAGGGTGAATACCATGTGAGATAACACAGGACTACTGTGTAGGGTGAATACCATGTGAGATAACATAGGACTACTGTGTAGGGTGAATACCATGTGAGGTAACATAGGACTACTGTGTAGGGTGAATACCATGTGAGGTAACATAGGACTACTGTGTAGGGTGAATACCATGTGAGGTAACATAGGACTACTGTGTAGGGTGTAGGGTGAATACCATGTGAGGTAACATAGGACTACTGTGTAGGGTGTAGGGTGAATACCATGTGAGGTAACATAGGACTACTGTGTAGGGTGAAATACCATGTGAGGTAACATAGGACTACTGTGTAGGGTGAATACCATGTGAGGTAACATAGGACTACTGTGTAGGGTGAATACCATGTGAGATAACATAGGACTACTGTGTAGGGTGTAGGGTGAATACCATGTGAGATAACATAGGACTACTGTGTAGGGTGTAGGGTGAATACCATGTGAGGTAACATAGGACTACTGTGTAGGGTGTAGGGTGAATACCATGTGAGATAACACAGGACTACTGTGTAGGGTGAATACCATGTGAGATAACATAGGACTACTGTGTAGGGTGAATACCATGTGAGATAACATAGGACTACTGTGTAGGGTGAATACCATGTGAGATAACACAGGACTACTGTGTAGGGTGAATACCATGTGAGGTAACATAGGACTACTGTGTAGGGTGAATACCATGTGAGGTAACATAGGACTACTGTGTAGGGTGAATACCATGTGAGATAACACAGGACTACTGTGTAGGGTGAATACCATGTGAGATAACACAGGACTACTGTGTAGGGTGAATACCATGTGAGGTAACATAGGACTACTGTGTAGGGTGAATACCATGTGAGGTAACACAGGACTACTGTGTAGGGTGAATACCATGTGAGATAACATAGGACTACTGTGTAGGGTGAATACCATGTGAGATAACATAGGACTACTGTGTAGGGTGAATACCATGTGAGATAACACAGGACTACTGTGTAGGGTGAATACCATGTGAGATAACATAGGACTACTGTGTAGGGTGAATACCATGTGAGGATAACACAGGACTACTGTGTAGGGTGAATACCATGTGAGATAACATAGGACTACTGTGTAGGGTGAATACCATGTGAGATAACATAGGACTACTGTGTAGGGTGAATACCATGTGAGATAACATAGGACTACTGTGTAGGGTGAATACCATGTGAGATAACACAGGACTACTGTGTAGGGTGAATACCATGTGAGGTAACATAGGACTACTGTGTAGGGTGAATACCATGTGAGGTAACACAGGACTACTGTGTAGGGTGAATACCATGTGAGGTAACATAGGACTACTGTGTAGGGTGAATACCATGTGAGGTAACATAGGACTACTGTGTAGGGTGAATACCATGTGAGGTAACATAGGACTACTGTGTAGGGTGAATACCATGTGAGGTAACATAGGACTACTGTGTAGGGTGAATACCATGTGAGGTAACACAGGACTACTGTGTAGGGTGAATACCATGTGAGGTAACATAGGACTACTGTGTAGGGTGAATACCATGTGAGATAACATAGGACTACTGTGTAGGGTGAATACCATGTGAGATAACACAGGACTACTGTGTAGGGTGAATACCATGTGAGATAACACAGGACTACTGTGTAGGGTGAATACCATGTGAGATAACACAGGACTACTGTGTAGGGTGAATACCATGTGAGGTAACATAGGACTACTGTGTAGGGTGAATACCATGTGAGGTAACATAGGACTACTGTGTAGGGTGAATACCATGTGAGGTAACATAGGACTACTGTGTAGGGTGAATACCATGTGAGGTAACATAGGACTACTGTGTAGGGTGAATACCATGTGAGATAACATAGGACTACTGTGTAGGGTGAATACCATGTGAGATAACACAGGACTACTGTGTAGGGTGAATACCATGTGAGATAACACAGGACTACTGTGTAGGGTGAATACCATGTGAGATAACACAGGACTACTGTGTAGGGTGAATACCATGTGAGGTAACATAGGACTACTGTGTAGGGTGAATACCATGTGAGATAACATAGGACTACTGTGTAGGGTGAATACCATGTGAGATAACATAGGACTACTGTGTAGGGTGAATACCATGTGAGATAACATAGGACTACTGTGTAGGGTGAATACCATGTGAGATAACATAGGACTACTGTGTAGGGTGAATACCATGTGAGATAACACAGGACTACTGTGTAGGGTGAATACCATGTGAGATAACACAGGACTACTGTGTAGGGTGAATACCATGTGAGATAACATAGGACTACTGTGTAGGGTGAATACCATGTGAGATAACATAGGACTACTGTGTAGGGTGAATACCATGTGAGATAACATAGGACTACTGTGTAGGGTGAATACCATGTGAGATAACATAGGACTACTGTGTAGGGTGAATACCATGTGAGATAACACAGGACTACTGTGTAGGGTGTAGGGTGAATACCATGTGAGATAACACAGGACTACTGTGTAGAGTGAATAACTTAAATGAGTTTGTCAAAAGCCCTAGCTGATTGCAACTAAACTGCTATGTTCCACGTATCATAACACACACTGGACTCTACCAACACACTAACACACACTGGACTCTACCAACACCCACTGGACTCTACCAACACAATAACACACTGGACTCTACCAACACAATAACACACTGGACTCTACCAACACACTAACACACACTGGACTCTACCAACACACTAACACACACTGGACTCTACCAACAACCCACTGGACTCTACCAACACAATAACACACTGGACTCTACCAACACAATAACACACTGGACTCTACCAACACAATAACACACTGGACTCTACCAACACAATAACACACTGGACTCTACCAACACAATAACACACTGGACTCTACCAACACAATAACACACTGGACTCTACCAACATCCACTGGACTCTACCAACACCCACTGGACTCTACCAACACAATAACACACTGGACTCTACCAACATCCACTGGACTCTACCAACATCCACTGGACTCTACCAACACAATAACACACTGGACTCTACCAACACAATAACACACTGGACTCTACCAACACAATAACACACTGGACTCTACCAACACAATAACACACTGGACTCTACCAACACAATAACACACACTGGACTCTACCAACACAATAACACACTGGACTCTACCAACACAATTAACAACACCTGGACTCTACCAACACAATAACACACACTGGACTCTACCAACACAATAACACACTGGACTCTACCAACACACTAACACACACTGGACTCTACCAACACAATAACACACTGGACTCTACCAACACAATAACACACACTGGACTCTACCAACATCCACTGGACTCTACCAACACAATAACACACTGGACTCTACCAACACAATAACACACTGGACTCTACCAACATCCACTGGACTCTACCAACACCCACTGGACTCTACCAACACAATAACACACTGGACTCTACCAACATCCACTGGACTCTACCAACACAATAACACACTGGACTCTACCAACACAATAACACACTGGACTCTACCAACACAATAACACACACTGGACTCTACCAACACAATAACACACTGGACTCTACCAACACAATAACACACACTGGACTCTACCAACACAATAACACACTGGACTCTACCAACACACTAACACACACTGGACTCTACCAACACAATAACACACTGGACTCTACCAACACAATAACACACACTGGACTCTACCAACATCCACTGGACTCTACCAACACAATAACACACACTGGACTCTACCAACACAATAACACACTGGACTCTACCAACATCCACTGGGCTCTACCAACACAATAACACACACTGGACTCTACCAACACAATAACACACTGGACTCTACCAACATCCACTGGACTCTACCAACACAATAACACACACTGGACTCTACCAACACAATAACACACACTGGACTCTACCAACACCCACTGGACTCTACCAACACAATAACACACACTGGACTCTACCAACACCCACTGGACTCTACCAACACAATAACACACACTGGACTCTAACAACACAATAACACAAACTTAGACTAACACTGCAACACACAGACACACCACATATGCTCACACACACACACACACACACACATACAACACACACACATACAACACACACACACAAAACACACGGATAGTGATGCCACTCAGACATAGACAGTCTTTCACACTCTCAGCCACGTTGCTGCTGTTTATTATCTATCCTGACGCCTAGTCACTTCTACCCATACCTACATGTACACATGACCTCAAATACCTCAACTACCTCGTACCCTTGCACATTGACTCTGTACCAGTACCCCCTGTATATAGCCTCCACATTGACTCTGTACCGGTACCCCCTGTATATAGCCTCCACATTGACTCTGTACCGGTACCCCCTGTATATAGCCTCCACATTGACTCTGTACCGGTACCCCCTGTATATAGCCTCCACATTGACTCTGTACCGGTACCCCTGTATATAGCCTCCACATTGACTCTGTACCATAACACCCTGTATATAGCCTCCACATTGACTCTGTACCGGTACACCCTCTATATAGCCTCCACATTGACTCTGTACCGGTACACCCTGTATATAGCCTCCACATTGACTCTGTACCGGTACCCCCTGTATATAGCCTCCACATTGACTCTGTACCGGTACCCCCTGTATATAGCCTCCACATTGACTCTGTACCGGTACCCCCTGTATATAGCCTCCACATTGAATCTGTACCGGTACACCCTGTATATAGCCTCCACATTGACTCTGTACCGGTACACCCTGTATATAGCCTCCACATTGACTCTGTACCGGTACCCCCTGTATATAGCCTCCACATTGACTCTGTACCGGTACACCCTGTATATAGCCTCCACATTGACTCTGTACCGGTACACCCTGTATATAGCCTCCACATTGACTCTGTACCGGTACCCCCTGTATATAGCCTCCACATTGACTCTGTACCGGTACCCCCTGTATATAGCCTCCACATTGACTCTGTACCGGTACCCCTGTATATAGCCTCCACATTGACTCTGTACCGGTACCCCCTGTATATAGCCTCCACATTGACTCTGTACCAGTACCCCCTGTATATAGCCTCCACATTGACTCTGTACCGGTACCCCCTGTATATAGCCTCCACATTGACTCTGTACCAGTACCCCCTGTATATAGCCTCCACATTGACTCTGTACCGGTACCCCCTGTATATAGCCTCCACATTGACTCTGTACCGGTACCCCCTGTATATAGCCTCCACATTGACTCTGTACCGGTACCCCCTGTATATAGCCTCCACATTGACTCTGTACCAGTACCCCCTGTATATAGCCTCCACATTGACTCTGTACCGGTACCCCCTGTATATAGCCTTGCACATTGACTCTGTACCGTAATACCCTGTATATAGCCTCCACATTGACTCTGTACCGGCACCCCCTGTATATAGCCTCCACATTGACTCTGTACCGTAATACCCTGTATATAGCCTCCACATTGACTCTGTACCGGTACCACCTGTATATAGCCTCCACATTGACTCTGTACCGTAATACCCTGTATATAGCCTCCACATTGACTCTGTACCGGTACCACCTGTATATAGCCTCCACATTGACTCTGTACCGTAATACCCTGTATATAGCCTCCACATTGACTCTGTACCGTAATACCCTGTATATAGCCTCCACATTGACTCTGTACCGTAATACCCTGTATATAGCCTCCACATTGACTCTGTACCGTAACACCCTGTATATAGCCTCCACATTGACTCTGTATCGTAATACCCTGTATATAGCCTCCACATTGACTCTGTACCGTAATACCCTGTATATAGCCTCCACATTGACTCTGTACCGTAACACCCTGTATATAGCCTCCACATTGACTCTGTACCGTAACACCCTGTATATAGCCTACACATTGACTCTGTACCGTAACACCCTGTATATAGCCTCCACATTGACTCTGTACCGGTACCCCCTGTATATAGCCTCCACATTGACTCTGTACCAGTACCCCCTGTATATAGCCTCCACATTGACTCTGTACCGTAATACCCTGTATATAGCCTCCACATTGACTCTGTACCGTAACACCCTGTATATAGCCTCCACATTGACTCTGTATCGTAATACCCTGTATATAGCCTCCACATTGACTCTGTACCGGTACCCCCTGTATATAGCCTCCACATTGACTCTGTACCGGTACCCCCTGTATATAGCCTCCACATTGACTCTGTACCGGTACCCCCTGTATATAGCCTCCACATTGACTCTGTACCGTAATACCCTGTATATAGCCTCCACATTGACTCTGTACCAGTACCCCCTGTATATAGCCTCCACATTGACTCTGTACCGTAATACCCTGTATATAGCCTCCACATTGACTCTCTACCGGTACCCCCTGTATATAGCCTCCACATTGACTCTCTACCGGTACCCCCTGTATATAGCCTCCACATTGACTCTCTACCGGTACCACCTGTATATAGCCTCCACATTGACTCTCTACCGGTACCCCCTGTATATAGCCTCCACATTGACTCTCTACCGGTACCCCCTGTATATAGCCTCCACATTGACTCTGTACCGTAATACCCTGTATATAGCCTCCACATTGACTCTGTACCGTAATACCCTGTATATAGCCTCCACATTGACTCTGTACCGTAACACCCTGTATATAGCCTCCACATTGACTCTGTACCGTAATACCCTGTATATAGCCTCCACATTGACTCTCTACCGGTACCCCCTGTATATAGCCTCCACATTGACTCTCTACCGGTACCCCCTGTATATAGCCTCCACATTGACTCTCTACCGGTACCACCTGTATATAGCCTCCACATTGACTCTCTACCGGTACCCCCTGTATATAGCCTCCACATTGACTCTCTACCGGTACCCCCTGTATATAGCCTCCACATTGACTCTGTACCGTAATACCCTGTATATAGCCTCCACATTGACTCTGTACCGTAATACCCTGTATATAGCCTCCACATTGACTCTGTACCGTAACACCCTGTATATAGCCTCCACATTGACTCTGTACCGTAATACCCTGTATATAGCCTCCACATTGACTCTGTACCGTAATACCCTGTATATAGCCTCCACATTGACTCTGTACCGTAACACCCTGTATATAGCCTCCACATTGACTCTGTACCGTAACACCCTGTATATAGCCTCCACATTGACTCTCTACCGGTACCCCCTGTATATAGCCTCCACATTGACTCTGTACCGGTACCACCTGTATATAGCCTCCACATTGACTCTCTACCGGTACCCCCTGTATATAGCCTCCACATTGACTCTCTACCGGTACCCCCTGTATATAGCCTCCACATTGACTCTCTACCGGTACCCCCTGTATATAGCCTCCACATTGACTCTCTACCGGTACCCCCTGTATATAGCCTCCACATTGACTCTGTACCGGTACCCCCTGTATATAGCCCTCCACATTGACTCTCTACCGGTACACCCTGTATATAGCCTCCACATTGACTCTGTACCGGTACCCCCTGTATATAGCCTCCACATTGACTCTCTACCGGTACCCCCTGTATATAGCCTCCACATTGACTCTCTACCGGTACCCCCTGTATATAGCCTCCACATTGACTCTCTACCGGTACCCCCTGTATATAGCCTCCACATTGACTCTCTACCGGTACCCCCTGTATATAGCCTCCACATTGACTCTGTACCGGTACACCTGTATATAGCCTCCACATTGACTCTCTACCGTAATACCCTGTATATAGCCTCCACATTGACTCTGTACCGGTACCACCTGTATATAGCCTCCACATTGACTCTGTATCGTAATACCCTGTATATAGCCTCCACATTGACTCTGTACCGGTACCACCTGTATATAGCCTCCACATTGACTCTCTACCGGTACCCCCTGTATATAGCCTCCACATTGACTCTCTACCGGTACCCCCTGTATATAGCCTCCACATTGACTCTGTACCGGTACCACCTGTATATAGCCTCCACATTGACTCTGTACCGTAATACCCTGTATATAGCCTCCACATTGACTCTGTACCGGTACCACCTGTATATAGCCTCCACATTGACTCTCTACGGTACCCCCTGTATATAGCCTCCACATTGACTCTCTACCGGTACCCCCTGTATATAGCCTCCACATTGACTCTCTACCGGTACCCCCTGTATATAGCCTCCACATTGACTCTATCCCGGTACTCCCTGTATATAGCCTCCACATTGACTCTCTACCGGTACCACCTGTATATAGCCTCCACATTGACTCTCTACCGGTACCCCCTGTATATAGCCTCCACATTGACTCTCTACCGGTACCACCTGTATATAGCCTCCACATTGACTCTCTACCGGTACCCCTGTATATAGCCTCCACATTGACTCTCTACCGTAATACCCTGTATATAGCCTCCACATTGACTCTCTACCGTAATACCCTGTATATAGCCTCCACATTGACTCTCTACCGGTACCCCCTGTATATAGCCTCCACATTGACTCTGTACCGTAATACCCTGTATATAGCCTCCACATTGACTCTGTACCGTAATACCCTGTATATAGCCTCCACATTGACTCTGTACCGTAATACCCTGTATATAGCCTCCACATTGACTCTGTACCGTAATACCCTGTATATAGCCTCCACATTGACTCTGTACCGAAACACCCTTTATATAGCCTACACATTGACTCTGTACCGTAACACCCTGTATATAACCTCCACATTGACTCTGTACCAGTACCACCTGTATATAACCTCCACATTGACTCTGTACCGTAATACCCTGTATATAGCCTCCACATTGACTCTGTACCGTAATACCCTGTATACAGCCTCCACATTGACTCTGTACCGTAACCCCCTGTATATAGCCTCCACATTGACTCTGTACCGTAATACCCTGTATACAGCCTCCACATTGACTCTGTACCGGTACCCCGTGTATATAGCCTCCACATTGACTCTGTACCGTAATACCCTGTATATAGCCTCCACATTGACTCTGTACCGTAATACCCTGTATATAGCCTCCACATTGACTCTGTACCGTAATACCCTGTATATAGCCTCCACATTGACTCTGTACCGTAATACCCTGTATACAGCCTCCACATTGACTCTGTACCGTAATACCCTGTATATAGCCTCCACATTGACTCTGTACCGTAATACCCTGTATATAGCCTCCACATTGACTCTGTACCGTAATACCCTGTATATAGCCTCCACATTGACTCTGTACCGTAACACCCTGTATATAGCCTCCACATTGACTCTGTACCGGTACCACCTGTATATAGCCTCCACATTGACTCTGTACCGTAATACCCTGTATATAGCCTCCACATTGACTCTGTACCGTAATACCCTGTATATAGCCTCCACATTGACTCTGTACCGTAATACCCTGTATATAGCCTCCACATTGACTCTGTACCGTAACACCCTGTATATAGCCTCCACATTGACTCTGTACCGTAATACCCTGTATATAGCCTCCACATTGACTCTGTACCGTAACACCCTGTATATAGCCTCCACATTGACTCTGTACCGTAATACCCTGTATATAGCCTCCACATTGACTCTGTACCGTAACACCCTGTATATAGCCTCCACATTGACTCTGTACCGTAACACCCTGTATATATCCTCCACATTGACTCTGTACCGTAACACCCTGTATATAGCCTCCACATTGACTCTGTACCGATACCCCCTGTATATAGCCTCCACATTGACTCTGTACCGTAATACCCTGTATATAGCCTCCACATTGACTCTGTACCGTAATACCCTGTATATAGCCTCCACATTGACTCTGTACCATAATACCCTGTATATAGCCTCCACATTGACTCTGTACCGTAATACCCTGTATATAGCCTCCACATTGACTCTGTACCGTAATACCCTGTATATAGCCTCCACATTGACTCTGTACCGTAACACCCTGTATATAGCCTCCACATTGACTCTGTACCGGTACCCCCCTCCCTGTATATAGCCTCCACATTGACTCTGTACCGTAATACCCTGTATATAGCCTCCACATTGACTCTGTACAGTAATACCCTGTATATAGCCTCCACATTGACTCTGTACCGTAATACCCTGTATATAGCCTCCACATTGACTCTGTACCGTAATACCCTGTATATAGCCTCCACATTGACTCTGTACCGTAACACCCTGTATATAGCCTCCACATTGACTCTGTACCGTAATACCCTGTATATAGCCTCCACATTGACTCTGTACCGTAATACCCTGTATATAGCCTCCACATTGACTCTGTACCGTAATACCCTGTATATAGTCTCCACATTGACTCTGTACCGTAATACCCTGTATATAGCCTCCACATTGACTCTGTACCGTAATACCCTGTATATAGTCTCCACATTGACTCTGTACCGTAATACCCTGTATATAGCCTCCACATTGACTCTGTACCGTAATACCCTGTATATAGCCTCCACATTGACTCTGTACCGTAATACCCTGTATATAGCCTCCACATTGACTCTGTACCGTAACACCCTGTATATAGCCTCCACATTGACTCTGTACCGTAATACCCTGTATATAGCCTCCACATTGACTCTGTACCGTAATACCCTGTATATAGCCTCCACATTGACTCTGTACCGTAATACCCTGTATATAGTCTCCACATTGACTCTGTACCGTAATACCCTGTATATAGCCTCCACATTGACTCTGTACCGTAATACCCTGTATATAGCCTCCACATTGACTCTGTACCGTAATACCCTGTATATAGCCTCCACATTGACTCTGTACCGTAACACCCTGTATATAGCCTCCACATTGACTCTGTACCGTAATACCCTGTATATAGCCTCCACATTGACTCTGTACCGTAATACCCTGTATATAGCCTCCACATTGACTCTGTACCGTAACACCCTGTATATAGCCTCCACATTGACTCTGTACCGTAATACCCTGTATATAGCCTCCACATTGACTCTGTACCGTAACACCCTGTATATAGCCTCCACATTGACTCTGTACCGTAACACCCTGTATATAGCCTCCACATTGACTCTGTACCGTAACACCCTGTATATAGCCTCCACATTGACTCTGTACCGTAATACCCTGTATATAGCCTCCACATTGACTCTGTACCGTAACACCCTGTATATAGCCTCCACATTGACTCTGTACCGGTACCCCCTGTATATAGCCTCCACATTGACTCTGTACCGTAACACCCTGTATATAGCCTCCACATTGACTCTGTACCGTAATACCCTGTATATAGCCTCCACATTGACTCTGTACCGTAACACCCTGTATATAGCCTCCACATTGACTCTGTACCGTAACACCCTGTATATAGCCTCCACATTGACTCTGTACCGTAACACCCTGTATATAGCCTCCACATTGACTCTGTACCGTAACACCCTGTATATAGCCTCCACATTGACTCTGTACCGTAATACCCTGTATATAGCCTCCACATTGACTCTGTACCGTAACACCCTGTATATAACCTCCACATTGACTCTGTACCGTAACACCCTGTATATAGCCTCCACATTGACTCTGTACCGTAATACCCTGTATATAGCCTCCACATTGACTCTGTACCGTAATACCCTGTATATAGCCTCCACATTGACTCTGTACCGTAACACCCTGTATATAGCCTCCACATTGACTCTGTACCGTAATACCCTGTATATAGCCTCCACATTGACTCTGTACCGTAATACCCTGTATATAGCCTCCACATTGACTCTGTACCGTAATACCCTGTATATAGCCTCCACATTGACTCTGTACCGTAATACCCTGTATATAGCCTCCACATTGACTCTGTACCGTAACACCCTGTATATAGCCTCCACATTGACTCTGTACCGTAATACCCTGTATATAGCCTCCACATTGACTCTGTACCGTAATACCCTGTATATAGCCTCCACATTGACTCTGTACCGTAATACCCTGTATATAGCCTCCACATTGACTCTGTACCGTAATACCCTGTATATAGCCTCCACATTGACTCTGTACCGTAATACCCTGTATATAGCCTCCACATTGACTCTGTACCGTAATACCCTGTATATAGCCTCCACATTGACTCTGTACCCCCTGTGTCTTTTTATTGCTATTTATCAGGTAACTATTTTATTTTTTTTACTTGCAAATGCTGTTACTTTTTAACTCTGCATGGTTGGGAATGGGCTCGTAAGTAAGCATTTCCCTGTGAAGTCTAAACCTGTTGTATTCGGTGCATGTGAACAATAAAATGTGATTTGAGTTGATGTACTATACCTTGTGTAAAAAACAAAAACAGAGTAGACATTTATATCTGAGACTGACTAAAACAAAGAACAATCCCTGTATGGGTTATCAGGTTTAACCAACAAGACAGGACCAAAGTTATCAGGTTTAATCAACAAGACAGGACCAAAGTTATCAGGTTTAATCAACAAGACAGGACCAAAGTTATCAGGTTTAATCAACAAGACAGGACCAAAGTTATCAGGTTTAATCAACAAGACAGGACCAAAGTTATCAGGTTTAACCAACATGACCGGACCAAAGGGAAATGAACAACAGCAGTTATTATTCATCCGTGGATCAATATTTGATCAATATTTAATATTCAAAAGATTTGTTGGGTTTAACACCTGGCACCAGTGTGTGTTCAGCAAACACAATATGACTAACGTTATCAATATCAATTTATTTCTGAACTCAAGCATTAAGATTACATACACATTATCACTGTGCTATGATGACACATTCTACAATAAATGGACTGTTGTGTTTTGGTTCACATCAAGAAGGGGGATGACGTGGCAAACCAACTAGCCCACTCACACTTTTCAGTATAGGCCTATAAAATAGCCTGCCTTATCACTGACAGATGCCTAGAATATGTGGACAATTACAAATACCTAGGTGTCTGGCTAGACTGTAAACTCTCCTTCCAGACTCATATCAATAAGCATCTCCGATCCAAACTTAAATCTAGAATCGGCTTCCTATTTCGCAATAAAGCCTCCTTCACATCACGCTGCAAAACATACCCTCGTAAAACTGACTATCCTACCGATCCTCGACTTTGGCGATGTCATTTACAAAATAGCCTCCAACACTCTACTCAGCAAACTGGATGCAGTCTATCACAGTGCCATCCGTTTTATCACCAAAGCCCCATATACCACCCACCACTTCGACCTGTATGCTCCCGTTGGCTGGCCCTCGCTACATATTCGTCGCCAGACCCACTGACTCCAGGTCATCTATAAGTCTTTGCTAGGTAAATCCCTGCCTTATCTCAGTTCACTGGTCACGATAACAACACCCACCCGTAGCATGCGCTCCAGCAGGTATATCTCACTGGTCACCCCCAAAGCCAACACCCCCTTTCCTTCCAGTTCTCTGCTGCCAATGACTAGAACAAATTGCAAAAATGACTGAAGTTTGAAACTTATATCTCCCTCACTAACTTTAAGCATCAGCTGTCAGAGCAGCTTACCGATCGCTGCAAATAGCCCATCTGTAAATAGCCCATCCAACCAACTTCCTACCTCATCCCCATATTGTTTTTATTTGCTTTTTTGCTATTTTTCACACCAGTATTTCTACTTGCACATCATCATCTGCACATATATCATTCCAGTGTTTTAATTGCTAAATTGTAATTACTTGCTATTATGGCCTAGTTATTGCCTTACCTCCTTACTCCATTAGCACACACTGTATATAGACTTTTCTACTGTATTATTGACTGTATGTTTGTTTTACTCCATGTGTAACTCTGTGTTGTCTGTGTCACACTGCTTTGCTTTATCTTGGCCAGGTCGCAGTTGTAAATGAGATAGCCTACCTGGTTAATAGCCTACCTGGTTAAATAAAGGTGGGAATAAATAAAAACAAATGGGAAAAAATAAATAAAGAATAGCCTGCCTTATCACCGATAGTTTCCGTAGAGAGATGTGTGATGTACAATCCCCATTGGGGAAGTTCACATAACACACCACACACAGCTCACTGAACATTGGAATCATCGGTTACATTTAATACAACGTTCAGGTCCATATCCTCCTACACGAGGACCCCAACTCGTGTAAGTGGTTTAACTCCGATGATCCACTTCGTTACATTGTATTTGTTACATTAGCTCACAAAGGGAGAAGCAGAGCGGTCAAGCTGGCCGCGTCTTTTGTTTCAGGAAGAGAAGGCAAGGTATGGCAGGGCAGCGTGGCAGACAATTCCAAGTTGGAGTTGGCATAGAATTGTTACAAATTGTCTGACAAAACTGCAGTTATGGTCAGCAATTGCAAGTTGGCTTATAGGCGAAAATATGATTCAAGCGTTACAGGCTATGATAATGTTATTGCTAATTTATTACATCCAGATACTTGTTAATGAATTATAGCGTAGCCTAAACCCATAATTGGACGTATGAAGCCTAACTAAAAACATGTATTAAAATGTTGTAAGGAAATGGTTCGGAAGAAGATTTGATATCAACCAGCCCCCCCCCCCCCCCCCCCTCGCTCCTTTTCCTCGCACACGAGTTGTAAACAATGATATAGAATAGCTCCCGTTTAGTTGTTTAAACATCTACAATACAACGTATATCTACGAGTAGATCACATAATACTTTTACTTTAGGAGTTATCTCTTCAAACAAGTTGTACGTGTTCTGTAAATGATGCTTTATATATCAGAGCATGCTGTTGTTTTCCGCGAACAAGACAGAAACGCCCCTTACATATCTTAAAATGGCAGCATATCTTAATTTAATGTTCATTTTACTGTCCCTCTGTGAGCTGCGCTATCGATAAACATCATGCATGAATAACAAATATATAAAAAGCTAGACAACCCAATAATTGAAGGAAAATGTGTTGTTTTCTATCACTTCCTCAAATCAAACTCAAATAATGGAACAAGCAAACACCCATGCGCATAAAAACACGGAAAATGGGATTTCCTCTACATGCTATAGTTTTTTTTCCAGCGACTTGAAGTCTTTAATATAATAGAATAACACCATTAAATCTGTCTAAACTCTTAAAAGAACCAAAATTGGTTGACTGAGAGGGGCTTGTTTGCGCCCCCTATCCTACCGCGTTCAGTTCTCTAAATGTTCTTTCCGTGCCTATAATTCCACACTATAAACTACATGAAATGGTGCGAGGTGTTGTGTAAAACAATGTTACATGCGTGTGTGTAATCAGCAAATATTGTAAAGAAAAAAACAACATACCCATCCATTGCACAGAGGAAACAGTGTAGAAAGGACAGTGAACGCTCGGCAAAGTGAAGAAATCGGGTTGGGTGTTGTTACTAGCGCCTCTGGTATAACCCTCGCCCCCACAACACAGAAAATGTTCTCTCTCATACGCACAATGGCACGCTTCCTGTTCCTGACGTGAGCACAGACATACAGACATGTACAGACGCCTGCCTGCCTGCCTGCCTGCCTCGCTGTACAAAATGGCCTCCCCTCTCAGGCAGCTCCAAAAGAGACACACCTTTGTCACTTTCAACAACGAACACGCATCCAAGCAGGCCTACACCAATCTGAGCCCTAGCGCGCCATCTCCCCGCACGCAGCTTGGACAGAAATACGGCTAGAATAAAGCTTTGCCCGCCATGTCAGAGAGATAGCGGGAGGGGTTATCATGTAGGGAAAGATTGGAGTCGAGCCACTTGTCTGCTGCAGACTAGGAGTTAGTTAAACAGGGATAATCTTGTTCAACGGCAGGTATTAATTAATCAAGTTAATGGATCCCACTGATCCAAGACTCTCCATTTTAATCAATCTCCCACAGTCCACACTAATTTACCCCAAGAGAGACACAATAAAGCCGTACCACGTATTCTTATTTCGGGTGGAAGGTAGCCTAGTGGTTGGAGCGTTGGGCCAGTAGTCGAAAGGTTGCTCGATCGAATCCCTGAACTGACAAGGTAAAAATCTGCAGTTCTGAGCAAGGCAGTTAACCTACTGCTGTGTTCTTAACTGACGTGCCTAGTTAAATGAAGTTTAAATAAAATAAAATAAAATATATATACATGTATTAAGCCTGTAATGAGTCTGTAGTATACATTATATAATCCTGTAATGAGTCTGTAGTATACATTATATAATCCTGTAATGAGTCTGTAGTATACATTATATAAGCCTGTAATATACATTATATGAGCCTGTAATGAGTCTGTAGTATACATTATATAAGCCTGTAATGAGTCTGTAGTATACATTATATAAGCCTGTAATGAGTCTGTAGTATACATTATATAAGCCTGTAATGAGTCTGTAGTATACATTATATAAGCCTGTAATGAGTCTGTAGTATACATTATATAATCCTGTAATGAGTCTGTAATATACATTATATAAGCCTGTAATGAGTCTGTAGTATACATTATATAAGCCTGTAATGAGTCTGTAGTATACATTATATAAGCCTGTAATGAGTCTGTAGTATACATTATATAATCCTGTAATGAGTCTGTAATATACATTATATAATCCTGTAATGAGTCTGTAGTATACATTATATAATCCTGTAATGAGTCTGTAATATACATTATATAATCCTGTAATGAGTCTGTAGTATACATTATATAAGCCTGTAATATACATTATATGAGCCTGTAATGAGTCTGTAGTATACATTATATAATCCTGTAATGAGTCTGTAATATACATTATATAAGCCTGTAATGAGTCTGTAGTATACATTATATAAGCCTGTAATGAGTCTGTAGTATACATTATATAAGCCTGTAATGAGTCTGTAGTATACATTATATAATCCTGTAATGAGTCTGTAATATACATTATATAAGCCTGTAATGAGTCTGTAGTATACATTATATAAGCCTGTAATGAGTCTGTAGTATACATTATATAAGCCTGTAATGAGTCTGTAGTATACATTATATAATCCTGTAATGAGTCTGTAATATACATTATATAATCCTGTAATGAGTCTGTAGTATACATTATATAATCCTGTAATGAGTCTGTAATATACATTATATAATCCTGTAATGAGTCTGTAGTATACATTATATAAGCCTGTAATATACATTATATGAGCCTGTAATGAGTCTGTAGTATACATTATATAAGCCTGTAATGAGTCTGTAGTATACATTATATAATCCTGTAATGAGTCTGTAATATACATTATATAAGCCTTTAATGAGTCTGTAGTATACATTATATAAGCCTGTAATGAGTCTGTAATATACATTATATAAGCCTGTAATGAGTCTGTAGTATACATTATATAAGCCTGTAATGAGTCTGTAGTATACATTATATAATCCTGTAATGAGTCTGTAATATACATTATATAAGCCTGTAATGAGTCTGTAGTATACATTATATAAGCCTGTAATGAGTCTGTAGTATACATTATATAAGCCTGTAATGAGTCTGTAATATACATTATATAATCCTGTAATGAGTCTGTAATATACATTATATGAGCCTTTAATGAGTCTGTAATATACATTATATAAGCCTGTAATGAGTCTGTAGTATACATTATATAATCCTGTAATGAGTCTGTAGTATACATTATATAAGCCTGTAATGAGTCTGTAGTATACATTATATAAGCCTGTAATGAGTCTGTAGTATACATTATATAATCCTGTAATGAGTCTGTAGTATACATTATATAAGCCTGTAATATACATTATATAAGCCTTTAATGAGTCTGTAGTATACATTATATAAGCCTGTAATATACATTATATAAGCCTTTAATGAGTCTGTAATATACATTATATAAGCCTGTAATATACATTATATAAGCCTTTAATGAGTCTGTAGTATACATTATATAAGCCTGTAATGAGTCTGTAGTATACATTATATAAGCCTTTAATGAGTCTGTAGTATACATTATATAAGCCTGTAATATACATTATATAAGCCTTTAATGAGTCTGTAGTATACATTATATAAGCCTGTAATATACATTATATAAGCCTTTAATGAGTCTGTAGTATACATTATATAAGCCTGTAATATACATTATATAAGCCTGTAATGAGTCTGTAGTATACATTATATAAGCCTGTAATATACATTATATGAGCCTGTAATGAGTCTGTAGTATACATTATATAAGCCTGTAATGAGTCTGTAGTATACATTATATAAGCCTGTAATGAGTCTGTAGTATACATTATATAAGCCTGTAATGAGTCTGTAGTATACATTATATAAGCCTGTAATGAGTCTGTAGTATACATTATATAAGCCTGTAATGAGTCTGTAATATACATTATATAAGCCTGTAATGAGTCTGTAATATACATTATATAAGCCTGTAATGAGTCTGTAGTATACATTATATAAGCCTGTAATGAGTCTGTAGTATACATTATATAAGCCTGTAATGAGTCTGTAGTATACATTATATAAGCCTGTAATGAGTCTGTAGTATACATTATATAAGCCTGTAATGAGTCTGTAGTATACATTATATAAGCCTGTAATGAGTCTGTAGTATACATTATATAAGCCTGTAATGAGTCTGTAGTATACATTATATAAGCCTGTAATGAGTCTGTAATATACATTATATAAGCCTGTAATGAGTCTGTAGTATACATTATATAAGCCTTTAATGAGTCTGTAGTATACATTATATAAGCCTTTAATGAGTCTGTAGTATACATTATATAAGCCTGTAATGAGTCTGTAATATACATTATATAAGCCTGTAATAAGCCTGTAGTATACATTATATAAGCCTGTAATGAGTCTGTAGTATACATTATATAAGCCTGTAATGAGTCTGTAGTATACATTATATAAGCCTGTAATGAGTCTGTAGTATACATTATATAAGCCTGTAATGAGTCTGTAGTATACATTATATAAGCCTGTAATGAGTCTGTAGTATACATTATATAAGCCTGTAATGAGTCTGTAGTATACATTATATAAGCCTGTAATGAGTCTGTAGTATACATTATATAAGCCTGTAATGAGTCTGTAGTATACATTATATAATCCTGTAATGAGTCTGTAGTATACATTATATAAGCCTGTAATGAGTCTGTAGTATACATTATATAAGCCTGTAATGAGTCTGTAGTATACATTATATAATCCTGTAATGAGTCTGTAGTATACATTATATAAGCATGTAATGAGTCTGTAGTATACATTATATAAGCCTGTAATGAGTCTGTAGTATACATTATATAATCCTGTAATGAGTCTGTAGTATACATTATATAATCCTGTAATGAGTCTGTAGTATACATTATATAATCCTGTAATGAGTCTGTAATATACATTATATAATCCTGTAATGAGTCTGTAGTATACATTATATAAGCCTGTAATATACATTATATGAGCCTGTAATGAGTCTGTAATATACATTATATAATCCTGTAATGAGTCTGTAATATACATTATATAAGCCTGTAATGAGTCTGTAGTATACATTATATGAGCCTTTAATGAGTCTGTAGTATACATTATATAAGCCTGTAATGAGTCTGTAGTATACATTATATAAGCCTGTAATGAGTCTGTAGTATACATTATATAAGCCTGTAATGAGTCTGTAGTATACATTATATAATCCTGTAATGAGTCTGTAGTATACATTATATAAATCAAATCAAATCAAATGTATTTATATAGCCCTTCGTTCATCAGCTGATATCTCAAAGTGCTGTACAGAAACCCAGCCTAAAACCCCAAACAGCAAGCAATGCAGGTGTAGAAGCACGGTGGCTAGGAAAAACTCCCTAGAAAGGCCAAAACCTAGGAAGAAACCTAGAGAGGAACCAGGCTATGTGGGGTGGCCAGTCCTCTTCTGGCTGTGTCCCGGGTGGAGATTATAACAGAACATGGCCAAGATGTTCAAATGTTCATAGATGATCAGCAGGGTCAAATAATAATAATCACAGGCAGAACAGTTGAAACTGGAGCAGCAGCACGGCCAGGTGGACTGGGGACAGCAAGGAGTCATCATGTCAGGTAGTCCTGAGGCATGGTCCTAGGGCTCAGGTCCTCCGAGAGAGAGAGAGAAAGAAAGAGAGAATTAGAGAGAGCATACTTAAATTCACACAGGACACCGGATAGGACAGGAGAAGTACTCCAGATATAACAAACTGACCCTAGCCCCCCGACACATAAACTACTGCAGCATAAATACTGGAGGCTGAGACAGGAGGGGTCAGGAGACACTGTGGCCCCATCCGATGACACCCCCGGACAGGGCCAAACAGGAAGGATATAACCCCACCCACTTTTCCAAAGCACAGCCCCCAAACCACTAGAGGGATATCGTCAACCACCAACTTACCATCCTGAGACAAGGCAGAGTATAGCCCACAAAGATCTCCGCCACGGCACAACCCGGGGGGGGGGGCATATACACGTATATAAGCCTGTAATATACATGTATATAATAAGCCTGTAATATACATGTATATAATAAGCCTGTAATGAGTCTGTAATATACACATATATAAGCCTGTAATATACACGTATATAAGCCTGTAATAGACACGTATATAAGCCTGTAATAGACACGTATATAAGCCTGTAAAATGTCCATAATAGACACGTATATAAGCCTGTAATATGTCCATAATTTTACACTTATATAAGCCTGTAATAAGCCTGTAATATACATGTATATAAGATAATAAAGGAATAATAAACATCCTGGCCTGTTTCTTCTATCACAGGTTGTTACTAACAGTGATCTTGCTATCGTCTGTGTGGTTCACACACACACACACACACACACACACACACACACACACACACACACACAAAAACAGACAGTCAACGATAAACATTAATTAGAGTATGTGTCAACCATTTACTACGACATTTAGTCCCTGGATTATAGGCCGTAGAGCTTTTACATCAGATGACTGCATTCCTTGTGCAAAATCCCCCATCTGTGTTTTCCTGCATGTCAACAGTTGTTTGATCACGGTTCTAGCCATGCAGCACAAGTGAGCACTGAAGCATGTAGAAACGTGTTGCTCCAGTCTGACTGGACATACTGGAGTTTTGTAAACACATCCAATGAGAGCCCAACTTCAATACAAAGGGAAAGCTAGACTTCCAAATGTTATGCTGCCTCGCTCTCTCATCCCGTGTGTGTGTGACCCATATCACATGGTCACTACAAGACCATGTGACATTCATCGACCAGTAATCTGAGGAATAGCATTACTTGTATAGCTCTGAAAATATATGATTTATTCAGGCTGTAGCCTGCCCTACAGGATATCTCTTCCATGAGTTGTTCTATAAACATTAGCATACAAACCCCCCCGCAGAGGGACACAGTGTTGAATGCTTCCTTGTTTCTGGCGGCTGATAGCCTATAAGCTTTTCTGATTCATTCCTATTTAAAACTGGATCTATTGTTTCGAATCTCAGAGCCGACAAGGTGACAAATCTGTCGATGTGCCCTTAAGTAAAGCACTTAACGCTAATTGCTCCTCCTGTAAATCACTCTGGATAAGCCCGATCTGATCACTAAATGACCTACGACTAAAATATAAATACAAAGTGTAACACATTAATAAACAGTTATGGCTCAAATTAAGGGGTGGGGGGGGGGGGGGGGGGGGGGAATGTACACAATAGTTACGGGAGGAAAATGGGGGAGGGTCATGCTTTTAAAATTTCAGTCAGGTGGAGGGTTAGTACTTTCTTTTTTTTGTTCAATTGATCCCGGGGAGGGTTATGTAATTTGTAATCAATTAAATGTCTTATTGCTCAAGGTTTGAAAATGAGTCGCTTATTATAGTATCTCATGTGTGCCTGATGACGCCATAAATACCCGATTATCTGCAGGCGCGCAATATCAAGTGCGCCTAGTGTCGTCTCAATAAAATGTTCCATCCACTAGGCTACCTAAATGATTGGGATCATCTTGTTACCACAAGCCATTGGAATACATTGAGCTCGTTGACAAAACAGACCATGGAACGCCTATTCACACGAAGATCTGCGGCGAGTCTGTGGAAATGATGTGGTTATATTGGAGACAGGTTTATTGCAGAGAATGTCGTCCGGTGCTTAATTTGAACCGGATCCGATCATAAATAGGATCCGGAACCTCTCCGTTTTGGACTGTTTTATTCCAGAACCTATTTGGCCGGATCCAGTACGTTAATAAAAGCGATCAAAGTTCATTTGAGTTGCCTCTCCATTAATTATCCTGCACCCCACAAATAAACGTAATGTGAAAAAGTAGCCCGGGCCTAATATTCTAAGAGTTGATTTGGTTTGGACCGTTATGGTTTGCGCAACAGTGTAACTAACACCTATGTTTGAGATCAACGTATGGCTGTGGCCGTGTGAGAAGCGCGCCTTTTATCGCTCATATAACTAGAATGAGATTCACTTTCTATAATCTCCCTCTCTCTGCTCTGATAGACATGAACCTGCAACTCTAATCTCTCCAGCGTTGCACTTCATCATTTATTTCCTTATAGAATCATACCAACATGAAGAGTTCTGAACTAACTGCGGCACCTCTGATAAATCATTTTCAACTGCGACCTGGTCAACATAAAGCAAAGCAGTGCGACACAAACAACAACACAGAGCTACACATAAACAAACATACAGTCAATAACACAATATAAAAATAGAAAAATCTATGTATAATGTGTGCCACGTTAATTATAGCCACGTTAGTGTTAGACAGAAATAAAAAGCTAGTATACATCTATGAAGAATTTACGTAGCTACACCAAAGACACAGCTCAATGTGAATGGCAAAATGTTAGCCTAAAGGAAATTCCTCAGAAAGTTTGAAAACACAGCAGCCACGCAGAACGGTCTTGAGTGGCAACACATTCGCCGAATTAGCTGATCCACTTTCCATACACCCACTTCGATTGATCCTCCCACTTCTATTGACACGCCCACTCCCAGAAACTCCAGGTTTGCAGTTACCCATGGTACGAATTATAGCATCACGTAAAGACCTGCCCATCTGCGCAACGCGCTCGAAATAACGACAACCTTGAACGTTCCCACTATTTGTGTTGACAATGGCCGTGTTGTAGAGGATCAAAACCGTAATGTGTCATAGTTAAATTGTGACTGACCGATGTACAAATAATAATGAATAGTTATTTATGATGTAAGATTCTTTGTAGATCAGTCTGCAGTCACCTGCCATGCTGAACAAGCCCACTGGCTGATAGTGGCAGGACACAAAGAGCCGGGATCGAGAAGAATGTTGTGTGCAAAATCCCAGACCAGATTACCATGAAAGAAACCAAGTGTTGTAGAGGAGCCCAAAATGTCCACCAAGGAGAGAGAAGGTACACTGTATATACAAAAGTATGTGGACACTCCTTCAAATGAGTGGATTTGGCTATATCATCCACCCCTTGCAGACAGGTGTATAAAATCGAGCACACCACCATGCGATCTCCATATCTCCATACAAACATTGGCAGTAGAATGGCCTTACTGAAGAGCTCAGTGACTTTCAACTTGGCACAGTCATAGGATGCCACCTTTCCAACAAGTCCATTTATCAAATGTCCAACCTGCTAGAACTGCCACGGTCAACTAGTAAGGCCTTTTATTGTGAAGTGGAAACGTCTAGGAGCAACAATCTCAGCTGGCACAATGTGGTAGGTCACACAAGATCACAAGACCTAAAAATCATCTTTCCTCGGTTGCAACACTCACTAGCAAGTTCCAAACTGCCTCTGGAAGCAATGTCATGGGTTTCCATGGCCGAGCAGCCGCACACAAGCCTAAAATCACCAATGCCAAGCGTCGGCTGGAGTGTTGTAAAGCTCACCACCATTGGACTCTGGAGCAGTGGAAACGAGTTCTCTGGAGTGATGAATCACACTTCACCATCTGGTAGTCCGACAGGCAAATGGGTTTGGCGGCTGCCAGAAAATGCTACCTGCCCCAATGCATAGTGCCGACTAAAGTTTGGTGGAGCAGGAATAACGGTCTGGGGGTGTTTTTCATGGTTCGGGCTAGAACCCTGATTTCCAGTGAAGGGAAATCTTAACACTGCAGCATACAATGACATTCTAGATGATTCTGTGCTTCCAACTTTGTTGTAATAGTTTGGGGAAGGTATCCCCGGATGCACAAAACGAGGTCCCTACAGAAGTGGTTTGTTGAGATCGGTGTGGAAGAACTTGACTGGCCTGCACAGAGCGCTGACCTCAACCCCATCGAACACCTTTGGGTTGAATTGGAATGCCGACTGCTGGCCAGGCCTAATCGCCCAACATCAGTGCCCGACCTCATTAATGCTCTTGTGGCTGAATGGAAGCAAGTGCCCGCAGCATTGTTCCAACATCTAGTGGAAAGCCTTCCCAGAAGAGTGAAGGCTGTTATAGCAGCAAAGGGGGGGACCAACTCCATATTAATGCCCATGATTATGGAATGCGATCTTCGACGAGCAGGTGCCACATACTTTTGGTCATGTCGTGTAGTTTTTCCATTCAATTTGTTTTGCTTTTTGGATACCAAAATTGTGCTGGATGATTTAGCATAGCGATAGCTTGCTAGCTTGCAAATGCTAGCTAGCTAGCTAGCCAACTAACGTTACCTATGCTAAATCGTCCAGCAGAATACCAAAAACATGCTAGCTAACTGGCCCATAAGGAAAATTGGCCTTATAAAGTGCCTTCTGAAAGTATTTAGACCCCTTAACTTTTTCCACATTTTGTTAAATCACAGCCCTGTTTAAAAATGGATTCAATTGTTTTTTTCCCCTCATCAATCTACACACAATACCCAATAATGACAAAGCAAAAACAGGGTTTTAGACATGTTTGCTCATTTTTTAAATTTTTATTAACTGAAATATGACATTTGCATAAGTATTCAGACCCTTTACGCAGTACTTTGTTGAAGCACCTTTGGCAGTGATTACAGCCTCAAGTCTTCTTGGGTATGAAGCTACAAGCTTGGCACACCTGTATTTGGGGAGTTTCTCCCATTCTTCTCTGCAGATCCTCTCAAACTCTGTCAGGTTGTATGGGGAGATATTTTCAGGTCTCTCCAGAGATGTTCGATCTGGTTCAAGTCCGGACACTGGCTGGGCCACTCAAGGACATTCAGAAACTTGTCCCGAAGCCACTTCTGCGTTGTCCTGTTGGAAGGTGAACCTTCGCCCCAGTCTGAGGTCCTAAGCACTCTGGAGCAGGTTTTCATCAAGGATCTCTCTGTACTTTGCTCCGTTCATCTCTTCCTCGATCCTGACTAGTCTCCTATTCCCTGCCACTGAAAAACATCCCCACAGCATGATGTTGCCACCACCATGCCTCACCGTAGGGATGGTGCCAGGTTTCCTCCAGACATGCCGCTTGACATTCAGGCCAAAGAGTTCAATCTTGGTTTCATCAGACCAGAGAATCTTGTTTCTCATGGTCTGAGAGTCTTTAGGTTCCTTTTGGCTAACACCAAGTGGGCTGTCATGAGCCTTTTACTGAGGAGTGGCTTCCTTCTGGCCACTCTACCATCTACCATAAAGGCCTAATTGGTGGAGTGCTGCTGAGATGGTTATCTTTCTGGAAGGTTCTCCCATCTTCACAGTGGAACTCTGGAGCTCTATCAGAGTGACCATCGGGTTCTTGGTCACTGACTCCCTGACCAAGGCCCTTCTCCCCCGATTGCTCAGTTTGGCCTGGTGGCCAGCTCTACGAAGTCTTGGTGGTTCCAACTTCTTGCATTTAAGAATGATGGAGGCCACTTTGTTCTTGGGGACCTTCAATGCTGAAATGTTTTGGTAAAAATGTCTAAAAACCTGTTTTCCCTTTGTCATTATGAGAATATTGTGTGTAGATTGCTCATTTTTAAAATGTATGTTACACATTTTAGAATAAGGCTAATGTAACAAAATGTTGAAAAAGTCAAGGGATCTGAGTATTTTCCGAAGGCACTGTAGGTGTTAGGGTTGGTTGTTGGTGCAATTATTATAATTTCTCTCTTTTTATTTTTGTATTACAAATGTACCGTGATTGAACATACACTGTCGCACAGTAGGTGGCGGCATGCAGAAACACAATGGGCGAACGCCAAGATACCAAAGAAGAAGAACGTCTCTAACTAGGGTAAAGGCCACTTCGGCTGCTTTCATCCGTTGGTCACATTGTTTCCGGATCGTTTTTTATTTTTATACCAAAGTTGGAAACTGGACTTGCTTCTGAACTGACTTGAATCGTCCGTTCACATTCTCTGCGTTTAAAAACATATCTGTAAGAGAAATCAGACGTTTCAGAATGTTGCAAAACACAGGGTAAGTAACGTCAGCTAGCTTGCTAACGTTAGGCTCTTGGCTACATAACATACTATATAGTTGTCTAGTTTTCTCCTTCAAGCTTTTCGTAAGTGGTTGATTACTTGCATGTAACCAATTAGCTAAGCTGTAAGAGAAACATTTTTCGACGAGCATTGCGAAATACATTTTGTCCAGAAATTGTAACAAACTGTGCTGAAATGTTAGCTAGCCAGGGTTAGCTTGTAAACAGTTGTAAATGAGAACTTGTTCTCAACTCGACTATCTGGTTAAATAAAGGTGAAATAAAAAATAAAAAAGCAAGTCATCTGGCTACGATAAAGAAAGTGAGTGAGTTGTCAGTGAACTTTGCTGTTTGTCTTTCACACACATCTGTACATATCACCGTTACAATGTGTACCTACTAGTTATGTAACTATGTATTTCAAACAGCTAGACTTAGATTTGTTTGTTTTTTTGACTGGTTGTAAACTTAGCAGGCATTGTATCATGTAGGTGAATGCCTAGGTAAATAAAATAAAAATGTCACAAAGACCTGATGGGGGAATGGAGATTCAGGCTAAAGGTCGCCGGAGTGTAACAGCCAACCAATGAGTGACCTCTATCTCACACCATCGCGAGACTTCCAGGTACGCCTGGTCAGGGATTTGAGAAGTCGGTGAAATAATTGAAAAATTCATCCTTAGTCGTTCATTTTCTCTCAATCTAAAGGCACAACCTAGATTCGTGTCAATGTCTTAAGTAGTTGAACATGTTATTACCCCCCAAACTCGTGAAAGTGACAAACTGACATTTTTAATATGTAAAAAAAAAAAATCGAATGAGTGTCTTTTGATTTTTGACGGCCAGCCGTTCTGTTGCGAGACGGAACTTTTAGGTGTTTCTACGCCTGAGTTAAGCGAGCCAAAAGTCGTCATGACACCGCCTACAACTGTGATAAGAGGATTTCAATTGGAGAAGCAGTTTTAGCCTGTCTTTGATAACAGCACCTCATATTTTAATGAATGGCCTCTTGTCATATTATGCCAAAGTGATCCTGTCCTTGAGTATTAGCCAATCTCTTTGTGTTGTCGTGCCAACTCATTTTCTGTCATTGTCAAGACCCTTTATTTATTTATATATATTTATGTATATATATTTTTTTCTTCATGTTTGTCAAACAGACGGGCACTCGGCCAACTTGAATCAAATGAATTAATTGTGTTAAATTCAGGTATATGGAACTGAACCCAACCCTGGTAGACTCTTGATAGAGTTCCACATATTGCTTTTGTGATAGTATAACTTCAGTCCGTCCCCTCGCCCATACCCGTCGGTTACACTTTCACTAATTGAGGAGACAAAGATGGAATTATCTCTTGATTGGATGATGCCACCTCCCCGAAGGTGCTCTGTATGGATTTTTGCTCTCTTCTAATTTCTTTCATCCTGACCTAACGTACAATGTAGTGGCAGCAGCAGTCCTCCTGAACCTAGCCTATCCTGCCGAACAACCTATTCCTTTGTTGTGTGTGAATTACAGAAAGCTAGCTGGGCAAACCCTGTTCATTACAGGGGCAAGTCGTGGTATTGGGAAAGCCATCGCACTCAAAGCTGCTAAGGATGGTGCCAATGTTGTCATAGCTGCTAAAACAGCACAAGCCCACCCCAAACTACCCGGAACCATCTACACCGCTGCAGAAGAAAGTGAGTACAGCTTTTACCTTTAGCTGTTTTCTGGCTTTAGGCTTAAACCACATTTTCACACTTTTGACATGTAACTTTCTATCTTTTCACCATTTAGTCCCTCCCAGTTTACCAGGAATTCTTGAGCTTCTTGACTTCTGAATGATGTGATAATAAGTACATTGGTACGTGTTGCTTATCCCTGTGCGTGTTGCTAGTCGAGGCATTGGGAGGCAAAGCGTTGCCTTGTATCGTAGACGTCAGAGATGAGAAGCAGATTGGCGAGGCAGTGGAACAGGCCGTGCGGAAGTTTGGAGGTGAGCAGCAACGAGACATTACACCCCAAAATGAAGGGGGGAAAAAGCACAGAATAACCAAGAGCAGTAGTAAATTAGACTGTGTTTAATATCGGTTAACGCACAACTAAAGTATTGCTCTCGAGTAGCGCGGAAGGCACTGCATCACAGTGCTAGAAGCGTCACTACAGAGCCTGGTTTGATCCTGGGCTGTATCACAACCGGCCGTGATCGGGAGTCCCATAGGGCGGTGCACAATTGGCCTAGCGTCGTCCGGGTTACGGGTTTGGCCGGTGTAAGCCTGTCATTGTAAATAAGAATATGTTCTTATCTGGCTTAACTAGATAAATAAAAGGTTAAATAAATAAAATACTGCGTAATTGGTGGGCTGCTCCATTAAGTTCTGGGTCCATTCGGGTTAGAAGGGAAACCAGGAGAACCAGAACCACTAGAACCAGGAGCTCCACCTTCTCTCTTTGCAAATTACGGGCCGAATGCCTCCCGAAATTCAAAAGATTCTAACACCTGCGAAATCATGATTTGTGCAAATAAAATTTAAAAAATCGCGAAAAACTCAAATTCCCAAACTTCTGCTGCTTGTTAGCTAACGCGTTCTGTTCTTTCCTGACAGATTCTACTGTATCAGTTATGTTTACGTTGATCTGTCCACGAGATTAAACTGTGCTTATCTTTTCCATTTTTTTGTTAGTTGTGGATTTAGGCGTATAGCTGGATATACACAAACAATGTCATTTGAACGTCATTTCGTCTTGAAATTAGTCTACTTTTGAGATCTGAAAACATCTGACAAGACTTTTTTTAATTTGTAAGTGAAGTGACCCTTTTTTAACATGTGTCTGTATCCAGGTATTGATATCCTGGTGAACAATGCCAGTGCCATTAATCTGACGGGAACCCTGGAGACACCCATGAAGAAAGTGGACCTCATGTTGGGCGTCAACCTCAGAGGGACCTATCTGACGTGAGTGAATGGATACATACTAACAAACAGAATGGTCAACTAGGCCGTCATCAATGCAACCGTTTGATTATGTGCTATTTTTGCATTCTTGATTTATTCTAGAAAACTCTCTAAGCATTGGTATTGGTCGTCTAGCAGTTAGGAGCGAGCCAGCAACCCGTTGCCAGTTTGAATCCCGGGTCTGATGGGGAAGATATGGTGGGAAATGAGCTGGCAACTGGAGGGTTACTGGTTTCAAATCCTAGATGTCCACACACACACACACACACACACACACACACACAACAACTGTTCCATGGGAGCAGAAATGTGGGTTGGGACCTTGAAGAATACGGTGATCTGAATGTTAAGAAGTAATTGTTTATTCATCACTATTTCATGCCAGCAGGTGGCAGTATAAACTGAGCTGCAATGTGCTGACTACCTTCTGTAGTACAGGGCCGTCAGCTGACTACCTTCTGTAGTACAGGGCCGTCAGCTGACTACCTTCTGTAGTACAGGGCCGTCAGCTGACTACCTTCTGTAGTACAGGGCCGTCAGCTGACTACCTTCTGTAGTACAGGGCCGTCAGCTGACTACCTTCTGTAGTACAGGGCCGTCAGCTGACTACCTTCTGTAGTACAGGGCCGTCAGCTGACTACCTTCTGTAGTACAGGGCCGTCAGCTGACTACCTTCTGTAGTACAGGGCTGTCAGCTGACTACCTTCTGTAGTACAGGGCCGTCAGCTGACTACCTTCTGTAGTACAGGGCCGTCAGCTGACTACCTTCTGTAGTACAGGGCCGTCAGCTGACTACCTTCTGTAGTACAGGGCCGTCAGCTGACTACCTTCTGTAGTACAGGGCCGTCAGCTGACTACCTTTTGTAGTACAGGGCCGTCAGCTGACTCGCTTTTGTAGTACAGGGCCGTCAGCTGACTACCTTCTGTAGTACAGGGCCGTCAGCTGACTACCTTCTGTAGTACAGGGCCGTCAGCTGACTACCTTCTGTAGTACAGGGCCGTCAGCTGACTACCTTCTGTAGTACAGGGCCGTCAGCTGACTACCTTCTGTAGTACAGGGCCGTCAGCTGACTACCTTCTGTAGTACAGGGCCGTCAGCTGACTACCTTCTGTAGTACAGGGCCGTCAGCTGACTACCTTCTGTAGTACAGGGCCGTCAGCTGACTACCTTCTGTAGTACAGGGCCGTCAGCTGACTACCTTCTGTAGTACAGGGCCGTCAGCTGACTACCTTCTGTAGTACAGGGCCGTCAGCTGACTACCTTCTGTAGTAGTCAGAAAGGAAAATAACCTTTCCATAAACCCTTCAAACCATTAGAAATAACTTCAAAACAACTGTTTATGGTTGTATTACCAACATAAATGATAATGCACAATAACATCACAATCTCAAAATAATATCTTACTTTCACTTGTAAATGTCCCGTACCTCGGGCATAAAAAATATTGTCCCGCCCGGTAAATGATTGAGGGAAACCAACTGACCTCAGTCACGCAATAAATACATGTGTAAAACCGGTCTCATTCATACAATCAGATTGTTATAAACATGATCAGTAATGTTAGTAAATCTTCACCTACAACTCAACACTATAAACCAACATGGTGTAAATCACAATAAAACGAATGAAATACCGTCTGGAGGAGGGGACAGTCAGTCCATCCCATCTACCAACAGATCTTCAGAGGAGAGGAGGGAAAAAAGGTTGTAGTCAGTGGGGACAGTCAGTCCATCTAATCTACCAACAGATCTTCAGAGGAGAGGAGGGGGGAAAAGGTTGTAGTCAGTGGGGACAGTCAGTCCATCCCATCTACCAACAGATTTTGAGAGGAGGGGAAAAAGGTTGTAGTCAGTGGGGACAGTCAGTCCATCCCTTCTACCAACAGATTTTGAGAGGAGGGGAAAAAGGTTGTAGTCAGTGGGGACAGTCAGTCCATCCAGCCAATCTACCAACAGATCTTCAGAGGAGAGGAGGGGGGAAAAGGTTGTAGTCAGTGGGGACAGTCAGTCCCTCCCATCTACCAACAGATCTTCAGAGGAGAGAGGCCAGAATACTTATCTCCTTTGGTCTCCTAGTGACTTGAATGTAGAGGGACTTAAATCCGTTTGACATCATTTCTACCAGCATGTCACGTGCAACCAGAATAAAAATTAATAAATCTCTGGACCACCTTTACTCCACACACAGAGATGCATACAAAGCTCTCCCTCGCCCTCCATTTGGCAAATCTGACCATAATTCTGTCCTCCTAATTCCTGCTAACAAGTAAGAACTCAAGCAGGAAGCACCAGCTCAATACAGAAGTGGTCCGATGACACAGGTGCTACACTACAGGACTGTTTAGTAGCACAGACTGGAATATGTTCCGGGATTCATCCAATGGCATTGAGGAGTACACCACATCTGTCATTGGCTTCATCAATAAGTGCATCGATGATGTCGTCCCCACAGTGACTGTACGTACATACCATGGATTACAGGCAACATTCACACTGAGCTAAAGGGTAGAGCTGCCGCCTTCAAGGTGCGGGTCTCTGGACGATGCCGGTTCAGCTCTGCAGCGCTGACTCCAGTGGACTTTTGCAAAACAGAATTCAGGGCAACAAAACTTAATGAATTTGTTCCTGTGTTGGTGCTGAGTCCCTACGTGGGACGCAACCACATCCGAGTTATTCTGCAGTTGTTCTAACAGCCTCCTCTGGCTGTTCCAGCTGAGCTCTTCTTAAAGGAGATTATCAGACAGATTACCCAGGGCTAGCTGTTACCGGAGCAACGGCAGAGAAGACTGCCACACTTGGACCCCATGTCATGTAACTTCGTAGCTTCTGCTTGGATGAAATGCTTCGTGCTCTGATTGTGTGGAAACCTGTAGCAATCTGGACACCACTGAAGTACATGAAATCAATTTCCAACACGACAGGTTACACAGGTGGAACTTCACCTCACTCCACCCGAGGGGTAGTTTAGCCTCACCATCAGCCAGATGTAATGGACCTTCTGTCCATGGCTTCGTGTCGCGTTGTGGATCTTTCACCTCCTTCCACAGCTTCTCATTGAGCAGCGTGTAGGATGACCTGTTGTCCAGGATGGTTCTTCCTGTCCACGGGCCTATGGACAGGGGTAACACCAGCTTTTTAACATTTTTATTTAACCTTGAACTAGGCAGGTCAGTTAAGAACAAATTCTTATTTTCAATGATGGCCTAGGAACAGTGGGTTAACTGCCTGTTCAGGGGCAGAACGACAGATGTGTACCTTGTCAGCTCAGGGGTTTGAACTTGCAACCTTCCGGTTACTAGTCCAACGCTCTAACCACTAGGCTACCTGCCGGCCCTACACTCTAACCACTAGGCTACCTGCCGGCCCTACACTCTAACCACTAGGCTACGCTGCCGCCCCGCTTGTGCGGTATTGGCTGAAAGGAAGGGGATGTTAACGGTTTTGCGTATTCAGGGACTCTTGGGGTTTCAGCTCTGGTCAGAGGAGGATGATCGTTCTTGTGATGGGAGTTAGGTGTGTTGACTTGTTGCACGGTTTCTGGTTTCTGGAGGGGTTTACCGTACTCGATACTGATTTGGACCTGTAGCCGGAGAATGTTCCTCTTTGCTACAGGTCCAACAGAACGGTGGAGGGGTCTTGGCTGGAGTCTCTCTGGCTGTGGTTCATGGTCTAGCATGGGTGTCTGTTTCTTTCTCTGGTCATATTGCTGTTGACATCCTCTACCCTTCTCAAACTGCTGTCCCAGTCTAACCAGTCTGACTCTTTCTCTGAGTTGACTGGCCGGTAGTGGAATGATGTTCTTCAAGATCAATTTAATGACCTCTTCCTCCTCAGTGCCAGGTTTCCACCGTCGGCACAGGGAGTGGTAACTGTATGCAAAGTCACCGATACTCTCCCTCTCTCTCTCTCTCTGTCCTTGCACTTAATTCCTTGACTTTTTCCACATTTTGTTACATTACAGCCTTATTCTAAAAAAAACTATTTTAAAAGTCCCCCTCATCAATCTACACACAATACCCCATAATGACAAAGCATAAACAGGTTTTCAGAAATGTTGATTTTAGTGTGTATATAATAAAAATGACATTTGCATAAGTATTCAGACCCTTTACTCAGTACTTCGAGAGGGTTTCATTCGAGCCTTTCTGAAAAATGTATTTCTGACTTGTTGTTTTGCCAGGTCTAAGCTGTTGGTTTTGCCAGGTCTAAGCTGTTGGTTTTGCCAGGTCTCTAAGCTGTTGGTTTTGCCAGGTCTCTAAGCTGTTGGTTTTGCCAGGTCTCTAAGCTGCTGGTTTTGCCAGGTCTCTAAGCTGTTGGTTTTGCCAGGTATCTAAGCTGTTGGTTTTGCCAGGTCTCTAAGCTGTTGGTTTTTCCAGGTCTCTAAGCTGTTGGTTTTGCCAGGTCTCTAAGCTGTTGGTTTTGCCAGGTCTCTAAGCTGTTGGTTTTGCCAGGTATCTAAGCTGTTGGTTTTGCCAGGTCTCTAAGCTGTTGGTTTTGCCAGGTCTCTAAGCTGTTGGTTTTCCCAGGTCTCTAGGCTGTTGGTTTTGCCAGGTCTCTAAGCTGTTGGTTTTGCCAGGTCTCTAGGCTGTTGGTTTTGCCAGGTCTCTAAAGCTGTTGTTTTCCCAGGTCTAAGCTGTGCATCCCACATCTGTTGAAGAGTAAGAACCCTCACATCCTGAACCTCAGCCCACCGCTTAACCTGAACCCCATCTGGTTCAAAAACCACACAGGTAAGGAAGGCTTCATCCGCTGTCTGAGTCTTAACTATCAGTCCTTTTTACCCAAACTTCCCTTCACTGATTTTAAATAGAAAATGGCTTCTATAAGAAATATGATGGAAACTCCCTCTAGCACCTGCCTCCACCAATCCAATGCTTTTTTTGATTTGTGTGTAGTAGTGAACAAGTTGAGGAGAAAGGAGAGCTTGTTGGGACCGTACCCTCTCTGTTTGCTATGCACTGAGAAAGATCTTGTTTTCAAATCACTGACTTGTGTTTTTAACCTTTTCTTTGCCGTTGATGGTTTCCCTTTTAGCGTACACAATGGCCAAGTATGGCATGTCCATGTGTGTTCTGGGCATGGCCGAAGAGTTCAGAGGGTCCATCGCTGTCAATGCCTTATGGCCTAAGACTGGTATGTGTTGAAAGATACCATTTACACGGTTTAACCCGTTTTAATGACCCACAGTAGACATGCGAAGACTAATTTGTCTCTTGTTGTCATCTGAAATCCTAATAATAATAATAATAATGTATTTTGAAGTAATTAAAATAATTCAAAGAAAGATGTATTTATTTTCTTAATGAATGTTGCGCCGTGTCCTCCAGCCATCCAGACTGCTGCTATGGAAATGCTAGGTGGTGCGGAGGTGGGTAAGCAGTGTCGCAACGTTGACATCATGTCAGATGCAGCCTACGCCATCCTCGGGAAGCCACGCAGCTACACCGGAAACTTCATCATCGACGAGGAGATTCTGAAGACCGAGGGAATTAAAGACTTTGATATTTACGCCGTCGCTCCAGGTACGTGTACGGTGACGTGAGGTTTAATTAACACGGGTACGGTGACGTGAGGTTTAATTAACACAGGCACGGTGACGTGAGGTTTAATTAACACAGGCACGGTGACGTGAGGTTTAACTAACACAGGCACGGTGACGTGAGGTTTAACTAACACAGGCACGGTGACGTGAGGTTTAACTAACACAGGCACGGTGACGTGAGGTTTAACTAACACAGGCACGGTGACGTGAGGTTTAACTAACACAGGCACGGTGACGTGAGGTTTAACTAACACAGGCACGGTGACGTGAGGTTTAACTAACACAGGCACGGTGACGTGAGGTTTAACTAACACAGGCACGGTGACGTGAGGTTTAACTAACACAGGCACGGTGACGTGAGGTTTAACTAACACAGGCACGGTGACGTGAGGTTTAACTAACACAGGCACGGTGACGTGAGGTTTAACTAACACAGGCACGGTGACGTGAGGTTTAACTAACACAGGCACGGTGACGTGAGGTTTAACTAACACAGGCACGGTGACGTGAGGTTTAATTAACACAGGTACGTGCACGGTGACGTGAGGTTTAATTAACACAGGTACGTGCACGGTGACGTGAGGTTTAATTAACACGGGTACGTGCACGGTGACGTGAGGTTTAATTAACACGGGTACGGTGACGTGAGGTTTAATTAACACGGGTACGGTGACGTGAGGTTTAATTAACACGGGTACGGTGACGTGAGGTTTAATTAACACGGGTACGGTGACGTGAGGTTTAATTAACACGGGTAGGGTGACGTGAGGTTTAATTAACACGGGTAGGGTGACGTGAGGTTTAATTAACACGGGTAGGGTGACGTGAGGTTTAATTAACACGGGTAGGGTGACGTGAGGTTTAATTAACACGGGTAGGGTGACGTGAGGTTTAATTAACACGGGTAGGGTGACGTGAGGTTTAATTAACACGGGTAGGGTGACGTGAGGTTTAATTAACACGGGTAGGGTGACGTGAGGTTTAATTAACACGGGTAGGGTGACGTGAGGTTTAACTAACACGGGTAGGGTGACGTGAGGTTTAACTAACACGGGTAGGGTGACGTGAGGTTTAACTAACACGGGTAGGGTGACGTGAGGTTTAACTAACACGGGTAGGGTGACGTGAGGTTTAACTAACACGGGTAGGGTGACGTGAGGTTTAACTAACACGGGTAGGGTGACGTGAGGTTTAACTAACACGGGTAGGGTGACGTGAGGTTTAACTAACACGGGTAGGGTGACGTGAGGTTTAACTAACACGGGTAGGGTGACGTGAGGTTTAACTAACACGGGTATAAAACAGCCTGATACAGTAATCCTTCCACTTGGATCTGTAGTGTCAATTTTAATACCCCCCCCCCCCCCCCCTAGAGTCTCTTGATGCGCTGGTGGGTCAATATAAGTTACATAATGCAGAAATCACCGTCTAAATCAGTCAGTTTTAAGATAAGAGATGTTTATTTCATTGGATGGATCTGCTGTGGAAGTTGGCCGAGCTACAGCGGTATTTGTCAGAACATTGGACGTTCTGAAAATCGGCCTGGCCCATAAACTAATATGACCTCCTCTGCGACCCCCACACGTGTCACAGGCCTCGTCTGAAGGTAACCGGGTACCAGTTTTAAAGAAAATGAATGGAAGTATTGATGTAGTTTTGTGCCCCCCCCCCCCCCAAAAAGGTGTTAAATGTGTGTAAAAACAATTAAATACAGTTTGTTTCCTGAGCTTTCTTATATCTCCTAGATTTCGGACAGACACTTCCAACCCTTCTTATGTTTGGACTTGTCTTTCTTGTTGCTATTCATGAATGTCATTTCAATGTGTTTCTATGGGATTTGGTACTAAAGGCCATTCAATATTATCAAATATGGATTTTTATATCTATATATAATATATATATATATATTTTATATCTAAAGGGGTTCCTATAATTCTAAATCAAATGGCTAAATAATCTATAGTATGACCGTCTTAAAACAATTAAACATGTCAGTTTATAACCTCTTCCCCTCCACCCCAACATCTTCGACTCTAGATAATGTTTTAAGGTGGTGGGGTTATGTTGTCCACGGAGGTGGGGTTATGTTGTCCACGGAGGTGGGGTTATGTTGTCCACGGAGGTGGGGTTATGTTGTCCACGGAGGTGGGGTTATGTTGTCCACGGAGGTGGGGTTATGTTGTCCACGGAGGTGGGGTTATGTTGTCCACGGAGGTGGGGTTATGTTGTCCACGGAGGTGGGGTTATGTTGTCCACGGAGGTGGGGTTATGTTGTCCACGGAGGTGGGGTTATGTTGTCCACGGAGGTGGGGTTATGTTGTCCACGGAGGTGGGGTTATGTTGTCCACGGAGGTGGGGTTATGTTGCCCACGGAGGTGGGGTTATGTTGCCCACGGAGGTGGGGTTATGTTGCCCACGGAGGTGGGGTTATGTTGCCCACGGAGGTGGGGTTATGTTGCCCACGGAGGTGGGGTTATGTTGCCCACGGAGGTGGGGTTATGTTGTCCACGGAGGTGGGGTTATGTTGTCCACGGAGGTGGGGTTATGTTGTCCACGGAGGTGGGGTTATGTTGTCCACGGAGGTGGGGTTATGTTGTCCACGGAGGTGGGGTTATGTTGTCCACGGAGGTGGGGTTATGTTGTCCACGGAGGTGGGGTTATGTTGTCCACGGAGGTGGGGTTATGTTGCCCACGGAGGTGGGGTTATGTTGCCCACGGAGGTGGGGTTATGTTGCCCACGGAGGTGGGGTTATGTTGCCCACGGAGGTGGGGTTATGTTGCCCACGGAGGTGGGGTTATGTTGCCCACGGAGGTGGGGTTATGTTGCCCACGGAGGTGGGGTTATGTTGCCCACGGAGGTGGGGTTATGTTGCCCACGGAGGTGGGGTTATGTTGCCCACGGAGGTGGGGTTATGTTGCCCACGGAGGTGGGGTTATGTTGCCCACGGAGGTGGGGTTATGTTGCCCACGGAGGTGGGGTTATGTTGCCCACGGAGGTGGGGTTATGTTGCCCACGGAGGTGGGGTTATGTTGCCCACGGAGGTGGGGTTATGTTGCCCACGGAGGTGGGGTTATGTTGCCCACGGAGGTGGGGTTATGTTGCCCACGGAGGTGGGGTTATGTTGCCCACGGAGGTGGGGTTATGTTGCCCACGGAGGTGGGGCTATGTTGCCCACGGAGGTGGGGCTATGTTGCCCACGGAGGTGGGGCTATGTTGCCCACGGAGGTGGGGCTATGTTGCCCACGGAGGTGGGGCTATGTTGCCCACGGAGGTGGGGCTATGTTGCCCACGGAGGTGGGGTTATGTTGCCCACGGAGGTGGGGTTATGTTGCCCACGGAGGTGGGGTTATGTTGCCCACGGAGGTGGGGTTATGTTGCCCACGGAGGTGGGGCTATGTTGCCCACGGAGGTGGGGCTATGTTGCCCACGGAGGTGGGGCTATGTTGCCCACGGAGGTGGGGCTATGTTGCCCACGGAGGTGGGGCTATGTTGCCCACGGAGGTGGGGTCATTAATCAAGCAGAATCATTTTTATAAAGCCATTTTTTATTTTATTTTTTATTTTTTTATTTTTTTACATCAACAGTTTTCCCATTTTTACCCAGACTAAAACCCCAAGAGGCAATGATGCAGACGCACAGTGACTAAGAAACGGAAAGGAGGAAACCTAAAGAGGAACCGGGCTCCGAGGGGTGGCCAGTCGTCTTCTGGCCGTACCGGGTGGTTATGCTAATAGTGTGTCTCTCCACAGGTAATGCACTGCTCCCAGACTTCTTCCTGGATGAGGCTGAGGCTCTGGTGCAGAACATGGGGGATCAGGTTGTCATCCCAGTGGTTAAGGGTGACTCACGCAGCGCTGCTACCAGTGGGCCCATAGCAGAAACATTCAATATCATCAAGGGAGTCCTCAACCCTGACATTGTCAAATCCACTGGAGGAGTCTACAAATTCGACCTTTCTGGTAAGAAACTTGTTTTCAGCATTGTATGAATGTTTGTAATAGTGAATATATTCACCGTTGTTCACCTGCCAATTTATTAGGTTTATTAGGTAACTAGTACCGAGCCAAAGCCCTCTTTGCATCCAGAACAGCCCGAATTCTCCGGGGGAATGGATTCTACAAGGTTTCGGGGAAAAGTTCCACAGGGATGTTGGTCCATTGGACGACAGTACATTCATGCTGCCAGCAGCCCGTTCCATCTCATCCCCAAGATGCTATTGGGTTGAGGTCTGGTGACTGACCAGGCCTCCAAAGTAAACTGAACTCCCTGCTCCAGGCAATGTTTCTCCACTCCTCATCTGTCCAGTGTTGGAGATCACGTGCCCACTGGAGTGAAACACGGTCTGGTCGTCTCCTGCAATAGAACCATCCGTGACGAGGACCGACGAGTTGTGGGTTCTGAGATGTCGTTCTGCACACCACTGTTGTCCTGCACCGTTATTTGTCTGTTTGTGGCCCACCTGTTAACTTGCATGATTCTTCCTATTCATCTTCAACCTCTCATCAACCAGCTGTTTTCACTCACAGGACTGCTGCTGACTGGATGTTTTGGTTTGTTGCATCCTTCTCAGTAAACCCGAGACACTGTCGTGCGTGAAAAGCCCAGGAGGCCGTTTCTGAGGTACTGGAACCGATGCACCAGGCACTGATCATACCAGGCTCAGTCACTTAGGGCACTAGTTTTGTCCAGAGCCCAGGAGGCCGTTTCTGAGATACTGGATTCGGGGCACTTGGTTCCGATTTATACGGGGCACTAGTTAATCTGCGGGGCACTAGTTAATCTGCGGGGCACTAGTTAATCTGCGGGGCACTAGTTAATCTGCGGGGCACTAGTTAATCTGCGGGGCACTAGTTAATCTGCGGGGCACTAGTCCATCTGCGGGGCACTAGTCCATCTGCGGGGCACTAGTCCATCTGCGGGGCACTAGTCCATCTGCGGGGCACTAGTCCATCTGCGGGGCACTAGTCCATCTGCGGGGCACTAGTCCATCTGCGGGGCACTAGTCCATCTGCGGGGCACTAGTCCATCTGCGGGGCACTAGTCCATCTGCGGGGCACTAGTCCATCTACACTACTCCATCTTGGATCAGGTCCAAGTCCGGGCTCCGGCTGGGCCACTCAAGGACATTCAGAGACTTGTCCCGAAGCCACTCCTGCGTTGTCTTGGCTGTGTGCATAGGGTCGTTGTCCTGTTGGAAGGTGAACCTTAACCCCAGTCTTATTCCATTTTAGAATAAGGCTGTAATAAAATGTGGAAAAAGTCAAGGGGTCTGATTACTTTCCGAAGGCGCTGTATAGATTAGAGGTCGACCGATTAATTTGGGCCGATTTCAAGTTTTCATAACAATCGGAAATCTGTATTTTTGGCACCGATTTTTATTATAATTTTTTTATAATTAATTTTTTTCCACCTTTTTTTTATTTAATCTTTATTTAACTAGGCAAGTCAGTTAAGAAGACATTCTTATTTTCAATGACGGCCGAGGAACATTGCCTGTTCCAGGGCAGAACTACAGATTTTCACCTTGTCAGCTCGGGGGATCCAATCTTGCAACCTTACAGTTAACTAGTCCAACGCAATAACGACCTGCCTCTCTCTCGTTGCACTCCACAAGGAAACTGACTGCCTGTTAAGCGGATGCAGTAAGCCAAGGTAAGTTGCTAGCTAGCATTAAACTAATCTTATAAAAAACAATCAATCATAATCACGAGTTAACTACACATGGTTGATGATATTATTAGTTTATCTAGCGTGTCCTGTGTTGCATATAATCTGACTGAGCATACAAGCATACAAGTATCTGACTGAGCGGTGGTAGGCAGAAGCAGTAAACATTCATTCAAACAGCACTTTCGTGCGTTTTGCCAGCAGCTCTTCGTTGTGCGTCAAGCACTGCGCTGTTTATGACTTCAAGCCTATCAACTCCCGAGATGAGGCTGGTGTAACCGATGTGAAATGGCTAGCTAGTTAGCGAGCGCTAAGAGCGTTTCAAACGTCACTCGCTCTGAGCCTTCTAGTAGTTGTTCCCCTTGCTCTGCATAGGTAACGCTGCTTCGATGGTGGCTGTTGTCGTTGTGTTCCTGGTTCGAGCCCAAGGAGGAGCGAGGAGAGGGACGGAAGCTATACTGTTACACTGGCAATACTAAAGTGCCTATAAGAACATCCAATAGTCAATGGTTAATGAAATACAAATGGTATAGAGGGAAATAGTCCTATAATTCCTATAATAACTACAACCTAAAACTTCTTACCTGGGAATATTGAAGACTCATGTTAAAAGGAACTACCAGCTTTCATATGTTCTCATTTTTATTTATTTTTTATTTTACCTTTATTTAACCAGGTAGGCAAGTTGAGAACAAGTTCTCATTTACAATTGCGACCTGGCCAAGATAAAGCAAAGCAGTTCGACAGATAAAACGACACAGAGTTACACATGGAGTAAAAACAAACATACAGTCAATAATGCAGTATAAACAAGTCTATATACAATGTGAGCAAATGAGGTGAGAAGGGAGGTAAAGGCAAAAAAGGCCATGATGGCAAAGTAAGTACAATATAGCAAGTAAAAGTCCTTCATGTTCTGAGCAAGGAACTTAAACGTTAGCTTTCTTACATGGCACATATTGCACTTTTACTTTCTTCTCCAACACTTTGTTTTTGCATTATTTAAACCAAATTGAACATGTTTCATTATTTACTTGAGGCTAAATTAACTTTATTGATGTATTATATTAACTTAAAATAAGTGTTAATTCAGTATTGTTGTTATTGTCATTATTACAAATAAAAAAATCGGCCAATTAATCGGTATCGGCCTTTTTTTTGGGGTCCTCCAATAATCGGTATCGGCGTTGAAAAATCATTATCGGTCGACCTCTACTAGAGATGGTATGTTGTCACAACCCTAGGACTGCCAACTAGGTGTTGAGGAAAGTGAACCTATTAAACCCAACAAAATCTAACTTTAAACATTTCTAACATGTATTGTGGAGATAACTTCACATGAGACTCATCTTTAATTTTATCACTTAAAATGTATTTTTAAAGAAAATATTTGATTTAAAATAATTCCGGACTGTGTTTAATGGTTACTGAGTGTACCCTTGAAGCCCATGGCTGTTTTAAATAATACCACCCCTTTAAATAATACCACCCCTTTAAATAATACCACCCTTTTAAATAATACCACCCCTTTAAATAATACCACCCCTTTAAATAATACCACCCCTTTAAATAATACCTTTTTATTAATTTCCAAATGTTAACTTACAAACATTTCTTATGTAAGATTATAGTCACCTCACCTGAAGTTATTCAAATAAACAGATCATTATTATTCATCATGAAAGTAGCACTCATAACAGGGGGGTGTCCAATCATATCTACAGGCTTTGGTTCTTACAAACCAGGAAACACCTGATTTCAACTAATCCTAGACTTCAAAACATTAGTAGTTGAATCAGGTGTGTTTTTGCTTGATCCTCTGTGGATAAGAAGTCATGCAACACAACCCTGTACCCACACAGGTCCTCTGTGGATAAGAAGCCACAGGTCCTCTGTGGATAAGAAGCCACAGGTCCTCTGTGGATAAGAAGCCACAGGTCCTCTGTGGATAAGAAGCCACAGGTCCTCTGTGGATAAGAAGCCACAGGTCCTCTGTGGATAAGAAGCCACAGGTCCTCTGTGGATAAGAAGTCATGCAACACAACCCTGTACCCACACGGGTCCTCTGTGGATAAGAAGCCATTCATCACTTCCCCTACTCCCCTGTTTCTTCACTTCCCCTGTTTCATCACTTCCCCTACTCCCCTGTTTCATCACTTCCCCTACTCCCCTGTTTCATTACACTCGGTGGACAACGCAGGCAACTCCGAAAGTCATTATTTTGTGATGTTTGACTGTCCATTAGGCTCCATCTTTAGTTGTTGTGAAGGGGAGGCTATAGTAGTGTGTCTGTGTTCCAGGTGAGCATGCAGGAGTGTGGTTCATAGACATGAAGAACGGTGGGGGCAGTGCGGGTAGTGGAGAACCCCCAGTCAAAGCTGACGTGGTCATGACCATGGACAGCGCCGACTTCACCAAGATGTTTGCAGGTTAGTGTGACTGACTGGATAGCTGGGTTGTGTTCATTGGGCACGAAACGGATGAAAACAGACCTGAAACAGGAAGGGGAATACCTGCCACTACCTGGGTCCTATTCACCGTAGCAAACCATTTTTGCAACATTTGGTTCCTATTGAATAGCAACCTCTAGACGGGTCCAATGAGAAACGTTTCTGTTGGCCTGACGAACACGGCCGCGTTGGCCTGACGAACACGGCCGCGTTGGCCTGACGAACACGGCCGCGTTGGCTTTTTTTCATTAGTTATTTCTGATGTCTTTGCCACTATAGTTCTCTCTTTAGTGATACACATTGTGCCGCTTTCTTCATGTTGTGGTTCTCTCTCTCGTAAACGTGTTGTGGTTCTCTATCTCTCTCTCCAGGCAAACTAAAGCCCACCATGGCCTTTATGTCAGGGAAGCTGATGATTAAAGGAGACATGACCCTGGCTATCAAGATGGAGAAGATGATGTCCATGATGAAGTCTAAACTCTAAATTATAACAACGAGGAGATGCCTATTCACTACATCTGGTGCCTTCAAGACAACTGGGAACTTTATAAAATAATAACAATTATAATCTGACTGTTAAAAATGGTGATGGAATGTTTCCTCCGACACATTGGTGCGGCTGGCTTCCGGGTTGGATGGCGCTGTGTTAAGAAGCAGTGCGGCTTGGTTGGGTTGTGTATCGGAGGACGCATGACTTTCGACCTTCGTCTCTCCCGAGCCCGTACGGGAGTTGTAGCGATGAGACAAGATAGTAGCTACTAACCAATTGAAAACCACGAAATTGGGGAGAAAAAGGGGAGAAAAATTCAACAACAAAAAATTGTGATGGTGAGATCTTCAGGTCGGAGAATTCAGAGAACTCCACGACGATGAATTTCTGAATTCGGGCGTTATAGATTTACAAGTTCCGTGTTGTCTAAAATGGTACCCTGTAATAGAGGGAACCCGGGTGTCAATTGGGACATACCCAGAATGTCTAACGAAATGTGCCGTTTTCCATCTCTCTGAATGTGTCCATAATGAACTGTCCCTCCTCCCTCTTCTCTAACCATGCAGTTTTCTAATAAACCCATTGCTCTAATTGTACTGCTGTTTCTGTTTGTCGTCGTGGCTCACATTGTTCAGTAAATCCCCGGGACACTCGGGTGTGTCTCTCTGGATAACCGTGTCAGCTGAATAACTGAAATGTAGAATTTACAAACTAGAAGATACAGTAGAAATGAATGTCAAGTATGAGTGTTACAAATATAATATGAAGAGTGTCTTGGTTTGAGCAGATTAATCAATAGTTTATCAAATAAAGGTTTGATTTAAGTTAAATAATTAAATTAAATGATTAAATAGAACAGCAGCAGCTGTGTGTGTGTCTGTGTCTGTGTCTGTGTGTCTCTGTGTGTGTCTCTGTGTGTGTGTCTGTGTGTGTCTGTGTGTGTGTCTGTGTGTGTGAGCTTAAGGGGTGGATGTGTGGAGAGTTCCAATTTTGCTTCCACTGGGGGCCCTTAAGGGGTGGCAGGGTAGCCTAGTGGTTAGAGTGTAGGGGCGGCAGGGTAGCCTAGTGGTTAGAGCGTTGGACTAGTAACCGAAAGGTTGCAAGTTCGAATCCCTGAGCTGACAAGGTACAAATCTGTCGTTCTGCCCCTGAAGAGGCTGTTAACCCACTGTTCCTAGGGCCATCGTTGAAAATAAGAATTTCTTCTTAACTGACTTGCCAAGTTAAATAAAGGTAATTTTTTATTTTAAGGTCAACGGCATCAAAAACCTGGTTGCCTCTGTTCAGGAGGCTGAAACTTCCAGCAAGACAATAACACCAGCACACACAAAAATGGACAAAGAAATGGTGAATTGACCACAAAATGACCCATTTAAAACCTGTAGTTTGAATTGAAGAGGGCAGGCTATAAGACGGTCGGATATCAAGGAGCTGTAAAGATTCTGTATAGAGGAACGGTCTAAGATCCTGTCTACTGCCAAGATGGGGGCCTCTTATTTATTTATTTTTCTTCTGAAATTCAGCCACGCCCGGACTGACCACGCCCCTTTTTTGAACCAGTGGAAGAAAAAAAACATTTGAAAACAGGGGTGCCCAAAATATTTTTCTGAAATAAATATATTCCTTATTAAACAAAATATTTTTCTCTGATCAATTTGTCTTAGTAAAATTGTCCCTTTTTTTTGAGCGTATAGCATAGCTCAGTGTTGGTATTATTTGTATTTTTCAAAGGTGCCAATCATCTTGGACCTGAATGTACAGTATGTCTGTCTCCTTTTCAGAATCGGAGTCTACTGTAGGTCCCCCCTCCTCGTCTCTGCATCTCTTGGTTCTTCCACTGCAGCTGGTGTCTACTGTAGGTCCCCCTCTTCCCCCTATTGTCTCTGCATCTCTTGGTTCGTCCACTGCAGCTGGTGTCTACTGTAGGTCCCCCTCTTCCCCCTATTGTCTCTGCGTCTCTTGGTTCTTCCACTGCAGCTGGTGTCTACTGTAGGTCCCCCTCTTCCCCCTATTGTCTCTGCGTCTCTTGGTTCTTCCACTGCAGCTGGTGTCTACTGTAGGTCCCCCTCTTCCCCCTATTGTCTCTGCGTCTCTTGGTTCTTCCACTGCAGCTGGTGTCTACTGTAGGTCCCCCCTCTTCCCCCTATTGTCTCTGCGTCTCTTGGTTCGTCCACTGCAGCTGGTGTCTACTGTAGGTCCCCCTCTTCCCCCTCTTCGTCTCTGCATCTCTTGGTTCGTCCACTGCAGCTGGTGTCTACTGTAGGTCCCCCTATCGTCTCTGCATCTCTTGGTTCGTCCACTGCAGCTGGTGTCTACTGTAGGTCCCCCTATTGTCTCTGCATCTCTTGGTTCGTCCACTGCAGCTGGTGTCTGCTGCTCTATGTTGTTCAGAGGAGAGATGTCTTGGACTACGGCTTGGTGGAGGAGTTTGTCACCACTGTGTTGGACCTAGTTTCTGATCTGATGGGTTACAGAGAGAAAGTCCAACTCGTCATGGATCTGAGAGCACAGGTGAGAGAGGGGGCTGATGGGTAATGGAAAGGTGAGACTCAGGAGAACATCTTGTTTCAACACCGGGGGTAAGGTCACTTCATTAGATGTAGTTTGGTTATAATCTGAGTAGTTCTATATGGTCAACTAGGCTATACTTTTTATTATTATTTAACCTTTATTTAACTAGACAAGTCAGTTAAGAACAAATTCTTATTTACAATGACGGCCTACCCCGGGCCAAACCCTAACCCGGACGACAATAGGCCAATGGGACTCCAAATCACAGCCAGTTGTGATACAGCCCAGGATCGAACCAGGGTCTGTAGTGACGCCTCTAGCACTGAGACGCAGTGCCTTAGAGCGCTGCGCCACTCGGGGAGCCCACAGCCTTGTATTGCTATAGAAATAGGTATAGTCCCATGAAAAAGGCTTCTCCCACTTGCACACGTTTCTTATTTCCTGAAACATGAAGCGTCTACCGATAGGATTGAAAAGAGAAATGGATCAGCTCTACTGCAGTCGATATGTTTATTTTTCCCTGGCTCCACCCACCAGTCTAATTTGATTTGAATTCTTAAAAATCTAACTTTTTTTTTTTTTACTCCATCAGTTGGTTCTGGAATTGTGTCGCTCAGATCAACTAGCCGAGCGTGACACCATCCAGCCACACCTAGACAGAATGGAGACCTGTGTCATCGCTCATAGGGATAACAAGGTGCGTTCCATTGGGCAAAACACATCCCATTATGCTAAACGCATTCCATTGGCTAAACACATTCCATTGGGCTAAACGCATTCAATTATGCTAACGCATTCCATTATGCTAAACACATTCCATTGGCTACAGCATTCCGTTGGGCTCCTGCATTCCATTGGCTAAACGCATTCCATTGGCTAACGCATTCCATTATACAAATATATTCCATTATGCTAAACGCATTCCATTGGCTAATGCATTCCACTGTGCTAAATGCATTCCATTGGCTAACACATTCTATTGGACTAAACGCATTCCATTGGACTAAACGCATTCCATTGGCTAACACATTCCATTATGCTAAATGCATTCCATTGGCTAATGCATTCCACTAGGCTAAACGCATTCCATTATACGAATATATTCCATTATGCTAATGCATTCCATTGGCTAACACATTCCATTGGACTAAACACATTCCATTAGTTTTAGTCACATAAACTTTTCGTCTGTAAAAATTGATGTAAATTGTATGGATGAGGACGTGTCCTCTTCGCTGACCATCACCATAGGACTCCTACACATGGATGAAATCATCGGGCCAGTTTGGCCTCTCCCTAACGCTGCTGGTTAATACCAAAACAGAGAGAGAGAATTAGGACTGATCTGGGTCATTATGCAGGTTGACATTTATTGTGATGAGTCTTGTCCTGGAGGCAGAAATGAGTGATTTATCCCTTAGATAGGCCAGCTGCAAAGTCAGAATTTAAAACAAAGATGTGTTTTTATGACTTTGTGCCTGGTCCTGCTATTGACTACTACAGAGCTGCCCTGGTTCTGCTATTGACCACTCTACAGAGCTGCCCTGGTCCTGCTATTGACCACTCTACAGAGCTGACCTGGTCCTGCTATTGACTACTACAGAGCTGCCCTGGTTCTGCTATTGACCACTCTACAGAGCTGCCCTGGTCCTGCTATTGACCACTCTACAGAGCTGCCCTGGTTCTGCTATTGACCACTACAGAGCTGCCCTGGTCCTGCTATTGACCACTCTACAGAGCTGACCTGGTCCTGCTATTGACCACTCTACAGAGCTGACCTGGTTCTGCTATTGACCACTCTACAGAGCTGCCCTGGTTCTGCTATTGACCACTCTACAGAGCTGCCCTGGTTCTGCTATTGACCACTACAGAGCTGCCCTGGTTCTGCTATTGACCACTCTACAGAGCTGACCTGGTCCTGCTATTGACCACTCTACAGAGCTGACCTGGTTCTGCTATTGACCACTCTACAGAGCTGCCCTGGTTCTGCTATTGACCACTCTACAGAGCTGCCCTGGTCTAGCTATTGACCACTCTACAGAGCTGCCCTGGTCTAGCTATTGACCACTCTACAGAGCTGCCCTGGTCCTGCTATTGATCACTCTACAGAGCTGCCCTGGTTCTGCTATTGACCACTCTACAGAGCTGCCCTGGTCTAGCTATTGACCACACTACAGAGCTGCCCTGGTCTAGCTATTGACCACACTACAGAGCTGCCCTGGTTCTGCTATTGACCACACTACAGAGCTGACCTGGTTCTGCTATTGACCACTACAGAGCTGCCCTGGTCCTGCTATTGACCACTCTACAGAGCTGACCTGGTCCTACTATTGACCACTACAGAGCTGCCCTGGTCCTGCTATTGACCACTCTACAGAGCTGCCCTGGTCCTGCTATTGACCACTCTACAGAGCTGCCCTGGTTCTGCTATTGACCACTACAGAGCTGCCCTGGTCCTGCTATTGACCACTCTACAGAGCTGACCTGGTCCTGCTATTGACCACTCTACAGAGCTGACCTGGTTCTGCTATTGACCACTCTACAGAGCTGCCCTGGTTCTGCTATTGACCACTCTACAGAGCTGCCCTGGTTCTGCTATTGACCACTACAGAGCTGCCCTGGTTCTGCTATTGACCACTCTACAGAGCTGACCTGGTCCTGCTATTGACCACTCTACAGAGCTGACCTGGTTCTGCTATTGACCACTCTACAGAGCTGCCCTGGTTCTGCTATTGACCACTCTACAGAGCTGCCCTGGTCTAGCTATTGACCACTCTACAGAGCTGCCCTGGTCTAGCTATTGACCACTCTACAGAGCTGCCCTGGTCCTGCTATTGATCACTCTACAGAGCTGCCCTGGTTCTGCTATTGACCACTCTACAGAGCTGCCCTGGTCTAGCTATTGACCACACTACAGAGCTGCCCTGGTCTAGCTATTGACCACACTACAGAGCTGCCCTGGTTCTGCTATTGACCACACTACAGAGCTGACCTGGTTCTGCTATTGACCACTACAGAGCTGCCCTGGTCCTGCTATTGACCACTCTACAGAGCTGACCTGGTCCTACTATTGACCACTACAGAGCTGCCCTGGTCCTGCTATTGACCACTCTACAGAGCTGACCTGGTTCTGCTATTGACCACTCTACAGAGCTGACCTGGTTCTGCTATTGACCACCCTACAGAGCTGCCCTGGTTCTGCTATTGACCACCCTACAGAGCTGCCCTGGTTCTGCTATTGATCACCCTACAGAGCTGCCCTGGACTAGCTATTGACCACCCTACAGAGATGCCCTGGTCTAGCTATTGACCACCCTACAGAGCTGCCCTGGTTTTGCTTTTGACCACTCTACAGAGCTGCCCTGGACTAGCTATTGACCACCCTACAGAGCTGCCCTGGTTCTGCTATTGACCACTCTACAGAGCTGCCCTGGCTCTACTATTGACCACTCTACAGAGCTGCCCTGGTCTAGCTATTGACCCCTCTACAGAGTTGCCCTGGTTCTGCTATTGACCACCCTACAGAGCTGCCCTGGTTCTGCTATTGGCCACTCTACAGAGCTGCCCTGGTTCTGCTATTGGCCACTCTACAGAGCTGCCCTGGTTCTGCTATTGACCACTCTACAGAGCTGCCCTGGTTCTGCTATTGACCACTCTACAGAGCTGCCCTGGTTCTGCTATTGACCACCCTTCAGAGCTGCCCTGGTCCTGCTATTGACCACCCTACAGCGCTGCCCTGGTCCTGCTATTGACCACTCTACAGCGCTGCCCTGGTTCTGCTATTGACCACTCTACAGAGCTGCCCTGGTTCTGCTATTTACCACTCTACAGAGCTGCCCTGGTTCTGCTATTGACCACCCTACAGAGCTGCCCTGGTTCTGCTATTGACCACCCTACAGAGATGCCCTGGTTCTGCTATTGATCACCCTACAGAGCTGCCCTGGACTAGCTATTGACCACCCTACAGAGCTGCCCTGGTCTAGCTATTGACCACCCTACAGAGCTGCCCTGGTTCTGCTATTGACCACCCTACAGAGTTGCCCTGGTCTAGCTATTGACCACCCTACAGAGCTGCCCTGGTCTAGCTATTGACCACTCTACAGAGCTGCCCTGGTTCTGCTATTGACCACCCTACAGAGCTGCCCTGGTTCTGCTATTGATGACCCTATAGAGCTGCCCTGTTCTAGCTATTGACCACCCTACAGAGCTGCCCTGGTTCTGCTATTGACCACCTTACAGAGCTGCCCTGGTTCTGCTATTGACCGTCCTACAAAGCTGCCCTGGTTCTGCTATTGGCCACTCTACAGAGCTGCCCTGGTTCTGCTATAGGCCACTCTACAGAGCTGCCCTGGTTCTGCTATTGACCACTCTACAGAGCTGCCCTGGTTCTGCTATTGACCACTCTACAGAGCTGCCCTGGTTCTGCTATTGACCACCCTTCAGAGCTGCCCTGGTCCTGCTATTGACCACTCTACAGCGCTGCCCTGGTCCTGCTATTGACCACTCTACAGCGCTGCCCTGGTTCTGCCATTGACCACTCTACAGAGCTGCCCTGGTTCTGCTATTTACCACTCTACAGAGCTGCCCTGGTTCTGCTATTGACCACCCTACAGAGCTACCCTGGTTCTGCTATTGACCACCCTACAGAGCTGCCCTGGTTCTGCTATTTACCAACCTACAGAGCTGCCCTGGTTCTGCTGTTGACCACTCTACAGAGCTGCCCTGGTCTAGCTATTGACCACTCTACAGAGCTGCCCTGGTCTAGCTATTGACCACTCTACAGAGCTGCCCTGGTTCTGCTATTGACCACCCTACAGAGCTGCCCTGGTTCTGCTATTTACCACCCTACAGAGCTGCCCTGGTTCTGCTATTGACCACCCTACAGAGATGCCCTGGTTCTGCTATTGATCACCCTACAGAGCTGCCCTGGACTAGCTATTGACCACCCTACAGAGCTGCCCTGGTTCTGCTATTGACCACCCTACAGAGTTGCCCTGGTCTAGCTATTGACCACTCTACAGAGCTGCCCTGGTCTAGCTATTGACCACTCTACAGAGCTGCCCTGGTCTAACTATTGACCACTCTACAGAGCTGCCCTGGACTAGCTATTGACCACCCTACAGAGCTGCCCTGGTTCTGCTATTGACCACTCTACAGAGCTGCCCTGGACTAGCTATTGACCACCCTACAGAGCTGCCCTGGTTCTGCTATTGACCACCCTACAGAGCTGCCCTGGTTCTGCTATTGACCATCCTACAGAGCTGCCCTGGTTCTGCTATTGGCCACTCTACAGAGTTGCCCTGGTTCTGCTATTGGCCACTCTACAGAGTTGCCCTGGTTCTGCTATTGACCACCTTACAGAGTTGCCCTGGTTCTGCTATTGGCCACTCTACAGAGCTGACCTGGTTCTGCTATTGACCACCTTACAGTGTTGTCTCTCAAATACATGTATTTATTTTATTTATTTTATTTTACCTTTATTGAACCAGGTAGGCTGGTTGAGAACACCTTTATTTAACCAGGTAGGCAAGTTGAGAACACCTTTATTTAACCAGGTAGGCTAGTTGAGAACACCTTTATTTAACCAGGTAGGCTAGTTGAGAACACCTTTATTTAACCAGGTAGGCTAGTTGAGAACACCTTTATTTAACCAGGTAGGCTAGTTGAGAACACCTTTATTTAACCAGGTAGGCTAGTTGAGAACACCTTTATTTAACCAGGTAGGCTAGTTGAGAACACCTTTATTTAACCAGGTAGGCTAGTTGAGAACACCTTTATTTAACCAGGTAGGCTAGTTGAGAACACCTTTATTTAACCAGGTAGGCTAGTTGAGAACACCTTTATTTAACCAGGTAGGCAAGTTGAGAACACCTTTATTTAACCAGGTAGGCAAGTTGAGAACACCTTTATTTAACCAGGTAGGCTAGTTGAGAACACCTTTATTTAACCAGGTAGGCTAGTTGAGAACACCTTTATTTAACCAGGTAGGCAAGTTGAGAACACCTTTATTTAACCAGGTAGGCAAGTTGAGAACACCTTTATTTAACCAGGTAGGCAAGTTGAGAACACCTTTATTTAACCAGGTAGGCTAGTTGAGAACACCTTTATTTAACCAGGTAGGCTAGTTGAGAACACCTTTATTTAACCAGGTAGGCTAGTTGAGAACAAGTTCTCATTTACAATTGCGACCTGGCCAAGATAAAGCAAAGCAGTTCGACAGATAAAACGACACAGAGTTACACATGGAGTAAAAACAAACATACAGTCAATAATGCAGTATAAACAAGTCTATATACAATGTGAGCAAATGAGGTGAGAAGGGAGGTAAAGGCAAAAAAGGCCATGATGGCAAAGTAAATACAATATAGCAAGTAAAATACTGGAATGGTAGTTTTGCAATGGAAGAATGTGCAAAGTAGAAATAAAAAATAATGGGGTGCAAAGGAGCAAAATAAATAAATAAATAAAAATTAAATACAGTTGGGAAAGAGGTAGTTGTTTGGGCTAAATTATAGGTGGGCTATGTACAGGTGCAGTAATCTGTGAGCTGCTCTGACAGTTGGTGCTTAAAGCTAGTGAGGGAGATAAGTGTTTCCAGTTTCAGAGATTTTTGTAGTTCGTTCCAGTCATTGGCAGCAGAGAACTGGAAGGAGAGGCGGCCAAAGAAAGAATTGGTTTTGGGGGTGACTAGAGAGATATACCTGCTGGAGCGTGTGCTACAGGTGGGAGATGCTATGGTGACCAGCGAGCTGAGATAAGGGGGGACTTTACCTAGCAGGGTCTTGTAGATGACATGGAGCCAGTGGGTTTGGCGACGAGTATGAAGCGAGGGCCAGCCAACGAGAGCGTACAGGTCGCAATGGTGGGTAGTATATGGGGCTTTGGTGATAAAACGGATTGCACTGTGATAGACTGCATCCAATTTGTTGAGTAGGGTATTGGAGGCTATTTTGTAAATGACATCGCCAAAGTCGAGGATTGGTAGGATGGTCAGTTTTACAAGGGTATGTTTGGCAGCATGAGTGAAGGATGCTTTGTTGCGAAATAGGAAGCCAATTCTAGATTTAACTTTGGATTGGAGATGTTTGATATGGGTCTGGAAGGAGAGTTTACAGTCTAACCAGACACCTAAGTATTTGTAGTTGTCCACGTATTCTAAGTCAGAGCTGTCTAGAGTAGTGATGTTGGACAGGCGGGTAGGTGCAGGTAGCGATCGGTTGAAGAGCATGCATTTAGTTTTACTTGTATTTAAGAGCAATTGGAGGCCACGGAAGGAGAGTTGTATGGCATTGAAGCTTGCCTGGAGGGTTGTTAACACAGTGTCCAAAGAAGGGCCGGAAGTATACAGAATGGTGTCATCTGCGTAGAGGTGGATCAGGGACTCACCAGCAGCAAGAGCGACCTCATTGATGTATACAGAGAAGAGAGTCGGTCCAAGAATTGAACCCTGTGGCACCCCCATAGAGACTGCCAGAGGTCCGGACAGCAGACCCTCCGATTTGACACACTGAACTCTATCAGAGAAGTAGTTGGTGAACCAGGCGAGGCAATCATTTGAGAAACCAAGGCTGTCGAGTCTGCCGATGAGGATATGGTGATTGACAGAGTCGAAAGCCTTGGCCAGATCAATGAATACGGCTGCACAGTAATGTTTCTTATCGATGGCGGTTAAGATATCGTTTAGGACATTGAGCGTGGCTGAGGTGCACCCATGACCAGCTCTGAAACCGGATTGCATAGCAGAGAAGGTATGGTGAGATTCGAAATGGTCGGTAATCTGTTTGTTGACTTGGCTTTCGAAGACCTTAGAAAGGCACGGTAGGATAGATATAGGTCTGTAGCAGTTTGGGTCAAGAGTGTCCCCCCCTTTGAAGAGGGGGATGACCGCAGCTGCTTTCCAATCTTTGGGAATCTCAGACGACACGAAAGAGAGGTTGAACAGGCTAGTAATAGGGGTGGCAACAATTTCGGCAGATAATTTTAGAAAGAAAGGGTCCAGATTGTCTAGCCCGGCTGATTTGTAGGGGTCCAGATTTTGCAGCTCTTTCAGAACATCAGCTGAATGGATTTGGGAGAAGGAGAAATGGGGAAGGCTTGGGCGAGTTGCTGTTGGGGGTGCAGTGCTGTTGTCCGGGGTAGGAGTAGCCAGGTGGAAAGCATGGCCAGCCGTAGAAAAATGCTTATTGAAATTCTCAATTATGGTGGATTTATCAGTGGTGACAGTGTTTCCTATCTTCAGTGCAGTGGGCAGCTGGGAGGAGGTGTTCTTATTCTCCATGGACTTTACATTGTCCCAAAACTTTTTTGAGTTAGTGTTGCAGGAAGCAAATTTCTGCTTGAAAAAGCTAGCCTTGGCTTTTCTAACTGCCTGTGTATAATGATTTCTAGCTTCCCTGAACAGCTGCATATCACGGGGGCTGTTCGATGCTAATGCAGAACGCCATAGGATGTTTTTGTGTTGGTTAAGGGCAGTCAGGTCTGGGGAGAACCAAGGGCTATATCTGTTCCTGGTTCTAAATTTCTTAAATGGGGCATGTTTATTTAAGATGGTTAGGAAGGCATTTAAAAAAAATATCCAGGCATCCTCTACTGACGGGATGAGATCAATATCCTTCCAGGATACCCCGGCCAGGTCGATTAGAAAGGCCTGCTCGCAGAAGTGTTTCAGGGAGCGTTTTACAGTGATGAGTGGAGGTCGTTTGACCGCTGACCCATTACGGATGCAGGCAATGAGGCAGGATGCAGGCAATACATCTTTAATTGTTGGTTAGCTAGAGATATTTTGTTGTTGTTGCCATATTAACATGGACATGAAATCAGTCAAAACACCTCAAAACAATACATGGTATTAAGAACGAGATGAAACGAGACACATCACGTTAAATATTCCCCACATGACGGTTTATTGTCATTTTTTCTATCAATCTGGCCGTCTAGAATCGCAGCATTGCTGACTTCTGCCCCATGGAAGCGCTCACATTGTTTTCGTAACTTTGTCAACTAACCCAGGTTATCGACACGTCTACTATTCTTTATTTAGAAGAATTCTGAATTTCCGTGACCCGGAAGTATTTTTTTGTATGTAGGTCGACTTTTGTCAACAAAACATTTAATTGCTAAATCACTAGCTACGTGAGGCTTATTTAATCGATATAAATGACGGAATGGTTAGGTTGTTACGAATGCACTGGTGTAAGTGGATGCACGTAACATTTTGGCAACTTTGGAGAAGAAAAAAAACATACTTCGGAATTGTGCATGTTATTCTCATGCGTATCTGTACTCTCATTGGCTAGAACGGTTCCACCTGATCTCGCCTCCGCCCGACTGCCTTCTGTCTTGGAGAAGAGGTATTTACATTGTTAGAGTGGTCACTCGACTGTCTTGTCAATATAATATTACATCCTGCCTCTAGACCCAAACTGTTATAGACCTATATAGACCTATATCCATCCTACCCTGCCCTGCCTCTAGACCCAAACTGTTACAGACCTATATCCATCCTACCCTGCCTCTAGACCCAAACTGTTACATACCTATATCCATCCTGCCCTGCCTCTAGACCCAAACTGTTACAGACCTATATCCATCCTACCCTGCCTCTAGACCCAAACTGTTATAGACCTATATCCATCCTGCCCTGCCCTGCCCTGCCTCTAGACCCCAACTGTTATAGACCTATATCCATCCTGCCCTGCCTTTATAAAGTCCTCGAAAGCCAAGTTAATAAACAGATCACTGATCTTTTAGAATCCCACCGTACCTTCTCCGCTGTGCTATCTGGTTTCCGAGCTGGTCATGGGTGCACCTCAGCCACGCTCAAGGTACTAAACGATATCATCGATAAAAGACAGTACTGTGCAGCCGTTTTCATCGACCTGGCCAAGGTTCTTATCGACAGACTCAACAGCCTTGGTTTCTCAAATGACTGCCTCGCCTGGTTCACCAACTACTTTGCAGACAGAGTTCAGTGTGTTAAATCGGAGGGCCTGTTGTCCGGACCTCTGGCAGTCTCTATGGGGGTACTACAGGGTTCAATTCTTGGGCCGACTCATTTCTCGGTATATATCAACGATGTCGCTCTTGCTGCTGGTGATTCTCTGATCCACCTCTACGCAGACGACACCATTCTGTATACATCTGGCCCTTCTTTGGACACTGTGTTAACTAACCTCCAAATGAGCTTTAATGCCATACAACACTCCTTTCCTGGCCTCCAACTGCTCTTAAACGCTAGTAAAACCAAATGCATGCTTTTCAACCGTTCGCTGCCAGCACCCGCCCGCCTAACTAGCATCAATGTCAATGAATAACATTCACACATAGGTGTTGATTTTGTCCAGGTGGGAAAGATCAGTGTGGAGTGCAATAGAGACTGCATTATCTGTGGATCTGTTGGGGTGGTATGCAAATTGGAGTGGGTCTAGGGTTTCTGGGATGATGGTGTTGATGTGAGCCATGACCAGCCTTTCAAAGCACTTCATGGCTACAGACGTGAGTGCTACGGTTCGGTAGTCATTTAGGCAGGTTACTTGAGTGTTCTTGGGCACAGACACTATGGTGGTCTGCTTAAAACATGTTTGTATTACAGACTCGGACAAGGAGAGGTTGAAAATGTCAGTGAAGACACTTGCTAGTGGGTCAGCGCATGTTCACAGTACACGTCCTGGTAATCCGTCTGGCCCTGCGGCCTTGGTAATCCGTCTGGCCCTGCGGCCTTGGTAATCCGTCTGGCCCTGCGGCCTTGGTAATCCATCTGGCCCTGCGGCCTTGGTAATCCGTCTGGCCCTGCGGCCTTGTGTTTCGGCTGTGTTTCCTTTGTAGTCTGTAATGGTTTGCAGGCCCTGCCACATCCGACGAGCGTCAGAGCCGGTGTAGTACAACTCTATCTTAGTCCTGTATTGGTGCTTTGCCTGTTTGATGGTTCGTCGGAGGGCATAGCGGGATTTCTTATAAGCTTCCAGGTTAGAGTCCCGCTCCTTGAAAGTGGCAGCTCTAGCCTTTAGCTCAGTGCGGATGTTGCCTGTAATCCATGGCTTCTGGTTGGGATATGTGCGTACGGTCACTATGCGGACGACGTCATCGATGCACTTATTGACGAACCCAATGACAGATGTGGTGTACTCCTCAATGCCATTGGAAGAATTCCGGAACATATTCCAGTCTGTGATAGCAAAACAGTCACGTAGCTTAGCATCTACTTCATCTGACCACTCACTGGTGGTTCCTGCTTTAATTTTAGCTTGTAAGCAGGAATGAGGAGGAAATAATTATGGTCAGATTTGCCAAATGGAGGGCGAGGGAGAGCTTTGTATGCATCTCTGTGTATGGAGTATAGGTTGTCCATAGTTATTTTCCCCTCTGGTTGCACATTTAACATGTTGGTAGAAATGAGGTAGAGCTGCTTTAAGTTTCCCTGCATTATTAAAGTCCCCGGCTACTAGTCGCCTCCGGGTGATCATTTTCTTGTTTGCTTATGAGTACAGCTCATTCAATGATGGACTGGCACAGCTGTTAACGACCCACATTACTCTAATGGTGATGCGTCTTTACACATTTTAAATCAAAATGCCTCAAGTCAATCGCTTGGTCTGACATGCAATACATATAAATACAGTGAAGTACAAAAGATAAAGAAGTGTTTTTTTTTTTACAGAACTGTAAACTTCAAGGAGTAGGCCAGGACATTCAAGTAGTTGGTTTTGATGGTGCCCGCTGATTTAATGTGGCTCATTTCACACTGGTTTTTAGAGTCCCACAATAAGAGCTTACACAATCGTATTTGTGTAAGTTCTACGTCGTTCTGTTGGTGCCACTGAGTAGGTAGGCTGATACCCCATTTCATGGATGCACAATCTCTAGTTTAATCTGTAAAATGCATATTAGCATAAAGTCTAATACATACAGATTTTACCAGTGTTTTCTGTTTATTGGCAATCATTTTATTTCATTTAAATAATTTAACAACATTACACATTATATATTTTTTTGCCTTATCTATTCCAAATATGACTTGATTCCACCATTTGTGTCATTTCCAATGGTGGTGGTGGTGGGGGGGGGGCTTTTATTTTGAAGGCGAAACTCAAATGGCATTATTATGGCTATTTTCACACAGGTCCAGTTCGTGTGTGTGTGTGTGGGTGTGTGGTGGGGGGTTATGTTAGGAGACATAGGAAGTGTGTTCGCTGTAAAGGTAAGTGTTTCTGATAACACACAGGTGTCTTTTTTGTTCTAATGACTGAGTAACCAACGCGTAGCACCAGCTACACCAAGCGACCGCTAACCTCAGTTAGCGGGCTGATTACTATACCTAACTAGTTGAACATTTTATTTAGACAACATTCAGGTATTATAGTAGTGAAGTACTGATTTTAAAACAAACAAACGCTTACTAGTCTAGAAAAGTAAACAACCAATGGACCAGTCGTTTACAGTAGATTCAAAGCATTTCATTTCCTAATCATAATCAACTAGTGAGACCGTTGTAAAAGATCAGGCCATTCTCAGCCTGCTGTGTTGGTGGTTTTGTCTTGACACCATGGATCCACTTAACTGGTTTTATAATTCACCTCTACACACACACTTCCAATCACCAGGAAATTGTGTTTTTGGGGTTTTGAAATAGCTTTACTGAAAGATTGTGGAGACTCGTTTTTAATGTATAGACTGCTCTACGTAGACTCAGAGCACTAGGTTACCCAACGTAGTACTATAGGTTACCCAACGTAGTACTATAGGCTACCCAACGTAGTACTATAGGTTACCCAACGTAGTACTATAGGTTACCCAACGTAGTACTATAGGCTACCCAACGTAGTACTATAGGTTACCCAACGTAGTACTATAGGTTACCCAACGTAGTACTATAGGTTACCCAACGTAGTACTATAGGTTACCCAACGTAGTACTATAGGTTACCCAACGTAGTACTATAGGTTACCCAACGTAGTACTATAGGTTACCCAACGTAGTACTATAGGCTACCCAACGTAGTACTATAGGTTACCCAACGTAGTACTATAGGTTACCCAACGTAGTACTATAGGTTACCCAACGTAGTACTATAGGCTACCCAACGTAGTACTATAGGTTACCCAACGTAGTACTATAGGTTACCCAACGTAGTACTATAGGTTACCCAACGTAGTACTATAGGCTACCCAACGTAGTACTATAGGTTACCCAACGTAGTACTATAGGTTACCCAACGTAGTACTATAGGTTACCCAACGTAGTACTATAGGCTACCCAACGTAGTACTATAGGTTACCCAACGTAGTACTATAGGTTACCCACCGTAGTACTATAGGTTACCCAACGTAGTACTATAGGTTACCCAACGTAGTACTATAGGTTACCCAACGTAGTACTATAGGTTACCCAACGTAGTACTATAGGTTACCCAACGTAGTACTATAGGTTACCCAACGTAGTACTATAGGTTACCCAACGTAGTACTATAGGTTACCCAACGTAGTACTATAGGTTACCCAACGTAGTACTATAGGTTACCCAACGTAGTACTATAGGCTACCCAACGTAGTACTATAGGCTACCCAACGTAGTACTATAGGTTACCCAACGTAGTACTATAGGTTACCCAACGTAGTACTATAGGTTACCCAACGTAGTACTATAGGTTACCCAACGTAGTACTATAGGTTACCCAACGTAGTACTATAGGTTACCCAACGTAGTACTATAGGTTACCCAACGTAGTAATATAGGTTACCCAACGTAGTACTATAGGCTACCCAACGTAGTACTATATGTTACCCAACGTAGTACTATAGGTTACCCAACGTAGTACTATAGGTTACCCAACGTAGTACTATAGGTTACCCAACGTAGTACTATAGGCTACCCAACGTAGTACTATAGGTTACCCACCGTAGTACTATAGGTTACCCAACGTAGTACTATAGGCTACCCAACGTAGTACTATAGGCTACCCAACGTAGTACTATAGGCTACCCAACGTAGTACTATAGGTTACCCAACGTAGTACTATAGGTTACCCAACGTAGTACTATAGGTTACCCAACGTAGTACTATAGGTTACCCAACGTAGTACTATAGGTTACCCAACGTAGTACTATAGGTTACCCAACGTAGTACTATAGGTTACCCAACGTAGTACTATAGGCTACCCAACGTAGTACTATAGGCTACCCAACGTAGTACTATAGGCTACCCAACGTAGTACTATAGGTTACCCAACGTAGTACTATAGGTTACCCAACGTAGTACTATAGGCTACCCAACGTAGTACTATAGGCTACCCAATGTAGTACTATAGGCTACCCAACGTAGTACTATAGGCTACCCAACGTAGTACAATAGGCTACCCAACGTAGTACTACAGGTTACCCAACGTAGTACTATAGGTTACCCAACGTAGTACTATAGGCTACCCAACGTAGTACTATAGGCTACCCAACGTAGTACTATAGGCTACCCAACGTAGTACTATAGGCTACCCAACGTAGTACTATAGGTTACCCAACGTAGTACTATAGGTTACCCAACGTAGTACTATAGGTTACCCAACGTAGCACTATAGGTTACCCAACGTAGCACTATAGGTTACCCAACGTAGTACTATAGGCTACCCAACGTAGCTTCGATGCAATAATAGTTTTTACATTGTTTCTCTTGGTTGCGAAAAATGGAGACAGAAAATAACCATGTTACAATTTATTTTATTTTCATAAACTTTTTTTTTCTGTCTACAAAGGCAAATCTATATTGAACAAAAAACAGAAACGCAACAACTTTAAAAGAGTCAATTTAAATGAATTCATTAGGCCCTAATCTATGGATTTCACATGACTGGGCAGGGGCACAGCCATGGGTGGACCTGGTAGGCCCACCGACTGGGGAGCCAGGCCCAGCCAATCAGAATGAGTTTTTCCTCAAAGGGCTTTATTACAGACCACAATACCCCTCAGTTTCATCAGCTGTCAGTTTTAAAGTTAACAAACAAATTCTCCATTGGTCATATCCTGGAAGGTCTAGTGGCCTCCGGATGGGAAGAAACAGAGCAGGTAATGGCTAAATGTTCTGAAAAGCAGTGGGTGGCCTACAATCTCATATCACCTCTGACCAGAATATCGACAGCCAATTTCAGGTAATTTCCCGACGATTCTACAACACCAAACAGCTGATGTGTAACACACCGTGGCCAACGGCTACTTCTAGCCGTCGGTCTTTCTGCCATGTTTTCTTAAAGGTTCTGTAGTTCTGCTGCTGAAGGTGGGTCTGGTTGTGGCAGCACGGGGAGGATCAGGTTCCCGAAGGACGAGTCTTGAGTGATGAAGAAACCAGAAGAGTGTGTATGGGCATGCTGTAACAACAACAACAACAACAAAAAACACAAGGAAGATGAGTTACACAATAATGTACGAGAACAATAACCGCGGCAACCAGGGAGCCTTAGTCGGACAGTACAGCAACAAACTTCACTTCCTGTATATACAGAGAGCAGTATGGCTCTGGAGCCACCTATAAGCTACCCAAGGGCCCTGTTAAAAATCCCAGATCTGAAGTGGTTGGATTGGTCTAAGTTACAGTGTGGTCACCTCGCTTACATCCGTCCAATCACTTATAGATCTATGCATACTTAAAAATGGAAACAATTAAGGAAGGAAGGATGCATTTCTGAAGTTCTACAACGAGGTCAAGACCTTACCTGCAGAGCTGCTTCCTGCTGGGCAGCGATGTGCTGCTGCTCAGTGTGGTCTCTGAAGGCTTTATTCAGGGCAGGTCTGGAGAGAGGGATGAGGGGGTAGAGGTCAGGGGTCACACGCGTCACTGAATCAAGGTATGCATCCCAAATAGCACCATATTCCCTATATAGTACATGTACTACTTTTGAGTTTTGACCAGAGGCTTATGGGCCCTGGTCTATAGCAGAACACTGGGAGTGGGCCCTGGTCTATAGCAGAACACTGGGAGTGGGCCCTGGTCTATAGCAGAACACTGGGAGTGGGCCCTGGTCTATAGCAGAACACTGGGAGTGGGCCATGGTCTATAGCAGAACACTGGGAGTGGGCCCTGGTCTATAGCAGAACACTGGGAGTGGGCCCTGGTCTATAGCAGAACACTGGGAGTGGGCCATGGTCTATAGTAGAACACTGGCAGTGGGCCCTGGTCTATAGCAGAACACTGGCAGTGGGCCCTGGTCTATAGCAGAACACTGGGAGTGGGCCCTGGTCTATAGCAGAACACTGGGAGTGGGCCCTGGTCTATAGCAGAACACTGGGAGTGGGCCCTGGTCTATAGCAGAACACTGGGAGTGGGCCCTGGTCTATAGCAGAACACTGGGAGTGGGCCCTGGTCTATAGCAGAACACTGGGAGTGGGCCCTGGTCTATAGCAGAACACTGGCAGTGGGCCCTGGTCTATAGCAGAACACTGGCAGTGGGCCCTGGTGAATAGCAGAACACTATATGAGACACAACCAAGATTTATTTCACTGACACGACCCACTATTGACAGATAGTGGGGAGGAGGAGATACATGTTCATTCCTAATACCTGGCTGCAGGGTTATTCATGGATGAGTTATGTATCAAGCGTCTCTTCTCCTTGTCCAGGTCAGCCAAAATGGCCACACGGTTCTTGTTCTGGACTCCTGATGGCAGAAAAAACAGAAGATCATGGGAATAATCAGCACAAATAGCTAGCTAGCTCTTATCCAGGGCTCTATTCTAGCTAGCTCATATCCAGGGCTCTATTCTAGCTAGCTCTTATCCAGGGCTCTATTCTAGCTAGCTCTTATCCAGGGCTCTATTCTAGCTAGCTCTTATCCAGGGCTCTATTCTAGCTAGCTCTTATCCAGGGCTCTATTCTAGCTAGCTCTTATCCAGGGCTCTATTCTAGCTAGCTCTTATCCAGGGCTGTTGAAGAAGATTCAGAGCTCTATTCAATCAGATATTATTTAGCCCACATCTGCATAGCGGTTGTTTTGGCGGTGTCAGAGGAGGAACTGCGTTAGAGCTGTCAAATCCACAAGCGGCTCCATGCATTATATCTAAAGCAGACAATGTGACTCTGTGCAACCAATGGCAATAAGAGAAAACCCATGCAGCCTTGTTCGCAAATTGAAACATTGGAATGTGAGATGTAATCTACACTTCGATTAGGATGATAGAAATCGTCATTATTTCGTGGAAATGTAACAAGCACACTAAATCGTTTGATAAACTGATTATGGCAGTAGGCCAGTAGTTATATAAACTTATCATTATCATAAATCGGTCTGTTCAGTTATCCTCTCAGTCCGTCCCCTCACCGGGCTCGAACCAGGGACCCTCTGCACACAGACAACAGTCACCCTCGAAGCATCTTTACCCAGCGCTCCACCACTAACTAGCTAGCCGTTTAACATCGGTTACATCAGTCTTTACCCAACAAGGTCACGTTAAGATATCAGTTAACCAGTGCTTTTGTGGCGAATCCACTGTACTGGTTCAGGTGCCACGTTTATGGTCATGTCGCAGCCGTGTGCAGGAGGGAGATCCCAAGATGTGGGAAGTGTGCAGGAGGGCATGGGACAGAGGATTGTGTCATTTCGGTGGATAAAGTTGCGTCAACTGTAGGGGTGCTCATGTTGCTGGGGATCGGAAGTGTCCGGAGGGAAGGTGGCAGGTTGATGTGGCCAGAGTCAGAATAGTATTGGGGGCGGTAAAGCAACATAGACGGCAACCGCCATTAAACCTCACAGGAAGATAGTTTAATCATTAGGTAGACATTTCAGATGTGTCCATATAAAAACAGGACTATTGGGGAAATCGTTCTTCTTGCAAAGCATGTAAACGTTTTAAAAACGAATTATTACATGAATCTGACTATCCACAATAACCGTATTGTTGTGTGTCCGTATCCCCGATTTGACAGCTCCAACGCGGTTACACCACTTGAGGTAGAAAGACATGAATTTCCGCGATGCGGATTGAATTGAGCCCCAGGACTCTGCATCAACAAGCCGCACAAAACGCCCTGGATATTCGACCCTGTCTTTTACTACTTGACTTACCCGGTGCAGGCGACGCCATGTCAGAAAGACTTGTTGCAGCCTAAACAATATAAAACATTAAATAGAGCCAGCTATCACAGTGTTAGTTAACATCTACACTGGGGACAGACGAATCGACCACGGATAGCAGATGTTTCAGATTTTACTCATCGTTCAAATAGCTACACAACTATCACATATAATCGTATGTTTAACTCCAACTAAACTACTTCGCTAGATACAGAAACAAACACCGCTAAATTACTTTTTTTTGTACTCTGTCAGCATGTCAACAAAAGTCACGTGATTGCTGAAAGTGTCATTACTTCCGGTTACTGTTATTCTACTTCCGCGACTGCGCAGTGCCAGTCAGCTGAAAGCTTTTGGTTACAACTAGAGTGTCCAGCGTTTGATATACGGGATACATGGGAAATAATCACACAGACACACACACAAAAACTCGCATTCCAGGCCAAAAAAACGAAGATATTTCCCGGTAAATCCGTTCTCGGATTCCCATCGCTTGTACAATGAGTGCTGGCACCCCAAAATCGCTGGCATCTTCGGGGCAAAAGCCCATTCAGGAGATCTGTCATCCGCTTGGAGCCGAGGAGACAGCGTCGGTCCTCACACCCAGTCCAGATGTCGGAAACACCATTACCAGCATCGGAGGGAAGGTACAAAAAATATATAGATATAGATTGCTAGAAAACCTAAATAAATAGATAGTTCGGCCAGTATTCTGTACTTTCATGTGCTGATGTAGTTTTAGGATGATAGAAATGCCCTAGGCTAGACAATCTATCTAAAAAGGACACATGAGCACCAACGAAGTTCGTAGGAGTATATCAAATGAAATCTAATTGTCTATATATTTTTTTATCAATTAAGGCATATATAAATTTTTAACTATTTTCCATCCTAAAAATTAAGAATAAGCAAAGGCTTTGGTCTCTTGTCAAACAGATGGAAAAGAGATCTTAGACAACATCTACCAGAACAAGTCTTAAAAGAGACTCAATAATGTTGACCTAAAGCCCCCTGCCAACTAATATCAACACATATTGAGTTTTGGAGAAATTATTATATAATATATATAACCCTAAGTTTATGAAACATTGACTTGTACCTTGTAATTTTGTTAAAACCCACATATGTTTCGTGAGTCCTCGTGAGGAGGGAGGACAATGAAAGTTATGTTCATAGTGTCTCCTGTTACTGTCCTCTCTTCCACTGACTGTTATGTTCAGCTCATAGTGTCTCCTGTTATGTTCAGCTCATAGTGTCTCCTGTTATGTTCAGCTCATAGTGTCTCCTGTTATGTTCAGTTCATAGTGTCTCCTGTTATGTTCAGTTCATAGTGTCTCCTGTTATGTTCAGTTCATAGTGTCTCCTGTTATGTTCAGCTCATAGTGTCTCCTGTTACTGTCCTCTCTTCCACTGACTGTTATGTTCAGCTCATAGTGTCTCCTGTTACTGTCCTCCCTTCTACTGACTGTTATGTTCAGCTCATAGTGTCTCCTGTTACTGTCCTCCCTTCCACTGACTGTTATGTTCAGCTCATAGTGTCTCCTGTTATGTTCAGCTCATAGTGTCTCCTGTTATGTTCAGCTCATAGTGTCTCCTGTTATGTTCAGCTCATAGTGTCTCCTGTTACTGTCCTCCCTTCCACTGACTTATGTTCAGCTCATAGTGTCTCCTGTTATGTTCAGCTCATAGTGTCTCCTGTTATGTTCAGCTCATAGTGTCTCCTGTTACTGTCCTCTCTTCCACTGACTGTTATGTTCAGTTCATAGTGTCTCCTGTTACTGTCCTCTCTTCTACTGACTGTTATGTTCAGCTCATAGTGTCTCCTGTTACTGTCCTCTCTTCCACTGACTGTTATGTTCAGTTCATAGTGTCTCCTGTTACTGTCCTCTCTTCCACTGACTGTTATGTTCAGCTCATAGTGTCTCCTGTTACTGTCCTCCCTTCTACTGACTGTTATGTTCAGCTCATAGTGTCTCCTGTTACTGTCCTCCCTTCCACTGACTGTTATGTTCAGCTCATAGTGTCTCCTGTTATGTTCAGCTCATAGTGTCTCCTGTTATGTTCAGCTCATAGTGTCTTCTGTTATGTTCAGCTCATAGTGTCTCCTGTTACTGTCCTCCCTTCCACTGACTTATGTTCAGCTCATAGTGTCTCCTGTTATGTTCAGCTCATAGTGTCTCCTGTTATGTTCAGCTCATAGTGTCTCCTGTTACTGTCCTCTCTTCCACTGACTGTTATGTTCAGTTCATAGTGTCTCCTGTTACTGTCCTCTCTTCTACTGACTGTTATGTTCAGCTCATAGTGTCTCCTGTTACTGTCCTCTCTTCCACTGACTGTTATGTTCAGTTCATAGTGTCTCCTGTTACTGTCCTCTCTTCCACTGACTGTTATGTTCAGCTCATAGTGTCTCCTGTTACTGTCCTCTCTTCCACTGACTGTTATGTTCAGCTCATAGTGTCTCCTGTTACTGTCCTCTCTTCCACTGACTGTTATGTTCAGCTCATAGTGTCTCCTGTTATGTTCAGTTCATAGTGTCTCCTGTTATGTTCAGCTCATAGTGTCTCCTGTTACTGTCCTCCCTTCTACTGACTGTTATGTTCAGCTCATAGTGTCTCCTGTTACTGTCCTCCCTTCCACTGACTGTTATGTTCAGCTCATAGTGTCTCCTGTTATGTTCAGCTCATAGTGTCTCCTGTTATGTTCAGCTCATAGTGTCTCCTGTTATGTTCAGATCATAGTGTCTCCTGTTATGTTCAGCTCATAGTGTCTCCTGTTATGTTCAGCTCATAGTGTCTCCTGTTACTGTCCTCCCTTTCACTGACTGTTATGTTCAGCTCATAGTGTCTCCTGTTATGTTCAGCTCATAGTGTCTCCTGTTATGTTCAGCTCATAGTGTCTCCTGTTACTGTCCTCTCTTCCACTGACTGTTATGTTCAGCTCATAGTGTCTCCTGTTATGTTCAGCTCATAGTGTCTCCTGTTATGTTCAGCTCATAGTGTCTCCTGTTATGTTCAGCTCATAGTGTCTCCTGTTACTGTCCTCTCTTCCACTGACTGTTATGTTCAGTTCATAGTGTCTCCTGTTACTGTCCTCTCTTCTACTGACTGTTATGTTCAGCTCATAGTGTCTCCTGTTACTGTCCTCTCTTCCACTGACTGTTATGTTCAGTTCATAGTGTCTCCTGTTACTGTCCTCTCTTCCACTGACTGTTATGTTCAGCTCATAGTGTCTCCTGTTACTGTCCTCTCTTCCACTGACTGTTATGTTCAGCTCATAGTGTCTCCTGTTATGTTCAGATCATAGTGTCTCCTGTTATGTTCAGCTCATAGTGTCTCCTGTTATGTTCAGCTCATAGTGTCTCCTGTTACTGTCCTCCCTTCCACTGACTGTTATGTTCAGCTCATAGTGTCTCCTGTTATGTTCAGCTCATAGTGTCTCCTGTTACTGTCCTCCCTTCTACTGACTGTTATGTTCAGCTCATAGTGTCTCCTGTTATGTTCAGCTCATAGTGTCTCCTGTTATGTTCAGCTCATAGTGTCTCCTGTTATGTTCAGCTCATAGTGTCTCCTGTTACTGTCCTCCCTTCCACTGACTTATGTTCAGCTCATAGTGTCTCCTGTTATGTTCAGCTCATAGTGTCTCCTGTTATGTTCAGCTCATAGTGTCTCCTGTTACTGTCCTCTCTTCCACTGACTGTTATGTTCAGCTCATAGTGTCTCCTGTTACTGTCCTCTCTTCCACTGACTGTTATGTTCAGTTCATAGTGTCTCCTGTTACTGTCCTCTCTTCCACTGACTGTTATGTTCAGCTCATAGTGTCTCCTGTTACTGTCCTCTCTTCCACTGACTGTTATGTTCAGCTCATAGTGTCTCCTGTTACTGTCCTCTCTTCCACTGACTGTTATGTTCAGTTCATAGTGTCTCCTGTTATGTTCAGTTCATAGTGTCTCCTGTTATGTTCAGCTCATAGTGTCTCCTGTTACTGTCCTCTCTTCCACTGACTGTTATGTTCAGCTCATAGTGTCTCCTGTTATGTTCAGCTCATAGTGTCTCCTGTTATGTTCAGCTCATAGTGTCTCCTGTTACTGTCCTCCCTTCTACTGACTGTTATGTTCAGCTCATAGTGTCTCCTGTTACTGTCCTCCCTTCCACTGACTGTTATGTTCAGCTCATAGTGTCTCCTGTTATGTTCAGCTCATAGTGTCTCCTGTTATGTTCAGCTCATAGTGTCTCCTGTTATGTTCAGATCATAGTGTCTCCTGTTATGTTCAGCTCATAGTGTCTCCTGTTATGTTCAGCTCATAGTGTCTCCTGTTACTGTCCTCCCTTCCACTGACTGTTATGTTCAGCTCATAGTGTCTCCTGTTATGTTCAGCTCATAGTGTCTCCTGTTATGTTCAGTTCATAGTGTCTCCTGTTATGTTCAGCTCATAGTGTCTCCTGTTACTGTCCTCTCTTCCACTGACTGTTATGTTCAGCTCATAGTGTCTCCTGTTATGTTCAGCTCATAGTGTCTCCTGTTATGTTCAGCTCATAGTGTCTCCTGTTATGTTCAGCTCATAGTGTCTCCTGTTACTGTCCTCTCTTCCACTGACTGTTATGTTCAGTTCATAGTGTCTCCTGTTACTGTCCTCTCTTCCACTGACTGTTATGTTCAGCTCATAGTGTCTCCTGTTACTGTCCTCTCTTCCACTGACTGTTATGTTCAGTTCATAGTGTCTCCTGTTACTGTCCTCTCTTCCACTGACTGTTATGTTCAGCTCATAGTGTCTCCTGTTACTGTCCTCTCTTCCACTGACTGTTATGTTCAGCTCATAGTGTCTCCTGTTATGTTCAGATCATAGTGTCTCCTGTTATGTTCAGCTCATAGTGTCTCCTGTTATGTTCAGCTCATAGTGTCTCCTGTTACTGTCCTCCCTTCCACTGACTGTTATGTTCAGCTCATAGTGTCTCCTGTTATGTTCAGCTCATAGTGTCTCCTGTTATGTTCAGTTCATAGTGTCTCCTGTTATGTTCAGCTCATAGTGTCTCCTGTTACTGTCCTCTTCCACTGACTGTTATGTTCAGCTCATAGTGTCTCCTGTTATGTTCAGCTCATAGTGTCTCCTGTTATGTTCAGCTCATAGTGTCTCCTGTTACTGTCCTCCCTTCTACTGACTGTTATGTTCAGCTCATAGTGTCTCCTGTTACTGTCCTCTCTTCTACTGACTGTTATGTTCAGCTCATAGTGTCTCCTGTTATGTTCAGCTCATAGTGTCTCCTGTTATGTTCAGCTCATAGTGTCTCCTGTTATGTTCAGCTCATAGTGTCTCCTGTTATGTTCAGCTCATAGTGTCTCCTGTTACTGTCCTCCCTTCCACTGACTGTTATGTTCAGCTCATATCTGTTTTCTTTCTGTTGTCTGGTGGTCAAAGCAAGACTGAAAACCCTCACTTTGTTGCTCTCTCTCAATTCAGTTCAGTTTCAATTCAAAGGGCTTTATTGGCATGGGAAACCTATGTTAACATTGCCAAAGCAAATGAAATAGATAATAATCAAAAGTGAAATAAACAATCGAAATGAACTGTACACATCAGACTCCCAAAACGAAAAGACATTTTAAATGTCATATGGCTATGTACAGTGTTGTAACAATGTGCAAATAGTTAAAGTACAAAAGGGGAAAATAAATAAGCATAAATATGGGTTGTATTGTATTTGTATTTACAATGGTGTTTGTTCTTCACTGGTTGACCCTTTCTTGTGGCAACAGGTCACACATCTTGTTGCTGTGATGGAACACTGTGGAATTTCACCCAGTAGATATGGGAGTTTATCAAAATTGGGTTTGTTTTTTAATTCTTTGTGTAATCTGAGGGAAATATGTCTCTCTATGGTCATACATTGGGCAGGAGCTCAGTTTCCACTTTGCCCCATTGTATACAGTACTGTGCAAAAAATTTTGAAAAAAATACTAAAATAATTATTAAATTATAATAATTATAAATTATATAATAATAATAATTATTATTATTAAAATACTGTAAAGTAAGAATGCTTTCAGAAAATAAATTAATATATATATATATATATATATATATATATTATGTTAATAGTTTATATTTATAAATTAACTAAATGCAATGTGAGTGAGCAGAAGAAACATCAAATCCATATCTGGTGTGACCACCCCTTCAAAACAGCATCTATTCTTGTAGGTACACTTGCTTAAAGTCAGGGATTTTGTAGGCATGTAGTCAGGTGTATGATTAACCAATTATACCAAACAGGTGCAAAAGATCATACATTCATTATGTACAGTTGAAACACAATCATTAACTTAAACAGAAACAGCTGTGTAGCAGGAATACAACTGGGTTTTTAATTGATCAGGGACAGTACCAGTAAAATGTTTGGACACACATACTTGTTCAAGGGTTTTTCTTAATTTTTTACTATTTTCTAGATTGTAGAATAATATTGAAGACGTCAAAACTATGACATAACACAAATGGAATAATTTAGTAACCAAATAAGTGTTAAACCAATCAAAATAGATTTTAGATTCTTCAAAGTAGCCACCCTTTGCCTTGATGACAGCTTTGCACATTCTTGGCATTCTCTCAACCAGCTTCATGAGGTGAAGCATTTCAATTGACAGATGTGCCTTGTTGAAAGTTGAATAGTGGAATTTCTTTACAAGGTAGGGGTGGTATATAGAATGCGATTCAGTCAATCAGTTGTGTTGTGACAAGGTAGGGGTGGTATATAGAAGATAGCCATATTTGGTAAAATACCAAGTCCATATTATGATATTCTCAAGAACAACTCAAACAAGCAAAGAGAAATGACAGTCCATCATTACTTTAAGACATGAAGGTCAGTCAATCTGGAAAATGTCCTCTGCAGCAGAGGTAACTCTGGGTCTTCCTTTCCTGTGGCGGTCCTCATGAGAGCCAGTTTCATCGTAGCACTTGATGGTTTATGCGACTGCACCTAAAGAAAATTCTTTAAATTTTCCAGATTGACTGACCTTCATGTCTTAAAGTAATGATGGACTGTCATTTCTCTTTGCTTGTTTGATCTGTTCTTACCCTAATATGGACTTGGTATTTTACCAAATAGGGCTATCTTCTGTTTACCACCCCTACATTGTCACAACACACCTGATTGGCTCAAACACATTCAGGAATGAAATTCCACAACTTAACAAGCCACACCTGTTAATTGAAATGCATTCCAGGTGACTACCTCATGAAGCCGGTTGAGAGAATGCCAAGAATGTGCAAAGCTGCCATCAAGTCACAAGGGTAGCTACTTTGATGAATCTCAAATATATTTTGATTTGATTAACATTCATTTGGTTACTACATGATTCCATATGTGTCATTTCATAGTTTTGATGTCTTCACTATTATTCTACCATGTAGAAAATAGTCCAAAGAAAGAAGTAACAGCCTTGAATGAGACGGTTTGTCCAAACTTTCTGTAAGTACAACATTTGTGTGACTGACACCTTTTAATGAGAGGTCTAATAATATTTAATAATGTCTTCCCTCCAAATTCATATGCATTATATAAATAGGGCCTTTTAATTTGGTCTGGCTTGCCCATTCCAAATTAAATAGATTTTTTTTGGGGGGGGCTCATTAATTTTTAATTAATTAAAAAAATTTCTCCCCCAGCCTTATTCTAAAATGGATTCAATATGTTTCTCCCCTCATCAATCTACAGACAATACCCTCTAATGACAGCTTGAGATGTTTTTTATTTTTTTTGCAAATGTAAAAAAAACGGATCACGTTTCCATAAGTATTCAGACCCTTTACTCAGTACTTTGTTGAAGCACCTTTTGGCAGTGATTACAGCCTCCGATTGTCTTCTTGGGTATGATGCTACAAGCTTGACACACCTGTATTTGGGGAGTTTCTCCCATTCTTCTCTGTTTTGGTACAGATACTAGAGAGACCTTCTTTGTCTCCACCCATTCAGCATGGTTCACACCCTCTTAAGCCTTAGACCACACCCATCTCTTTAAGGATTCACATGTGAGGCCATGTGCTAAACAGTCAGTACGGTAGTGTACTATATAAAGGGTTAAGGCTGGTTTGTACTTTGTCTATCGGCATGTCTGTAGCTATACAGTTGTCGCAGTGACATCATGAACATTCTATTGTCATAATAAACACACAAAAAAGGACAGGCAGCCTGGTGGTCCAGAATAGCATTAATGTTGTGTTATAACTCCAATAAACCCATCCGTTTAAACATTAATTTAGTAAATGTTAATTTAGAAAACCAGGCAACTAAAAGCAACTTTCTAAACAATGTTTTGGTTCGTTTCTAACTCGTTAGCTAGTTAGCTAGCATTAAGGTAACTGGCTAGCCAGTTCAAATAATGGCCATATCATAACTGACAACGTCTTTTAACTTAAGCTAATTTTAATTCATTATTACAGGAAAATAAACTCACAATAAGATCATTATTTACAAGTTAACGGCGAGCTAATTACAGAAAATGGTTTTACGGTTGTGAGTGTGATGAAGTAAAAGCAGGGTATTCTACCGGACAATTTCAGAACTTGGACACTGTCTCGTTGGCCTAACGTTATATCCTAATATGACTTTGGTGCAGGTCATGTTGTTCTACACATGTCCGTTTCTGGTAAACACACACTATATCAGATACAATCTAAGTTTATTTATCACATTCGCAGGATACAGAAGGTGTAAACAGTACAGTGAAACGGTTACTTATGTCGTGGATTGTTTCGTTTTGATATGTACCGTTATATATATACATATTTATATTTATTTTCTCCCTCATGTAAAAATAGCCTTTTAAATGACAAAAATATCAAGCATAATATTTTAAACTATTAAATGCTCAGAATTGAGGAAATTGTACTTTTTCCTCTCGTCTTTGTAATAATCAGGAAGCCTGAGAGAACAATCCGAGTTGATGGGGAGTTTATATTCATGAGCTTACCTTGACCTACAGCTGCCTTGTGGTTGTTGCCAGGTAACAAGGTAAACAAAGGACCACATGTCATTGATGAACCAGGTAAACATATGTCATTCCCAGTCTACTGTTGAACATCAGACAAACTGCAGCAATTAATTACAGAATACAGTTCACTGATACACTTCCTCAGCAGAATGAGTAAAGCCTGAGACACCGATTTAGAAGCTGAGACATAAGAGAATGTACATGGAAACAGCATACAATAAGTGTACTGGACAATTTATTGGTGCCTATGCATGAGCATTAGAAATGACAATATGTTCAGAATTGTATTTATTTATTTTTTATTTAACCTTTTATTTAACTTGACAAGTCAGTTAAGAACAAATTCTTATTTACAATGACGGCCAAACCCGGACGACGCTGGGCCAATTGTGAGCCGCCCTCTGGGACTCCCAATCACGGCCAGATGTGATGCAGCCTGGATTCGAACCAGGGACTGTAGTGACATAGCACTGAGATGCAGTGCTTTAGACCGCTGCTCCCACTCTGGGAGCCCTGTACTCTATGTATTGATCAGACATTTATTTGATCATTTACAATCGGCCAAAATATTGATCAACGTGAACACATGAGAAATAATGGTGAGACATCATTTGACAGAGAACTGATTAGAGCCATAAGCCATAATATAGTAACAAAAATCTGATATCATATCACGTAAAAGTGAATTACTTAGGCTTTAGGAAATGTAACCAACTAAGAGATTGATGGGAGACAAGCTTCAGTCACCCACTAGTGAATTACTTCGTCTCAATTTGAAATATGCAATATTTGGTCTTTAATTTGTTTTCTTCTTCTTCTTCTTCAATTAAACTTTTAAATGTTAATTATTTTGGAAATGTTTGTGTGCCTTAAATGCTCAATTGATGCAGATTTTAAATGAATGACTCTGACTTACAGTATCTTCCGGTCCGTCTTCACAGCACTTCCCTCCTTCTTTGCCTTGGGAAAGCCGAGCACAGCACTTCCCTCCTTCTTTGCCTTGGGAAAGCCGAGCACAGCACTTCCCTCCTTCTTTGCCTTGGGAAAGCCGAGCACAGCACTTCCCTCCTTCTTTGCCTTGGGAAAGCCGAGCACAGCACTTCCCTCCTTCTTTGCCTTGGGAAAGCAGAGTTTTTTTGTATCACACCACTCCTGCTGCGGGGGGTTCGGCTGGCTGCGGGGGGTTCGGCTGGCTGCAGGGGGTTCGGCTGGCTGCGGGGGGTTCGGCTGGGTGCGGGGGGTTCGGCTGGGTGCGGGGGGTTCGGCTGGCTGCGGGGGGTTCGGCTGGCTGCGGGGGGTTCGGCTGGGTGCGGGGGGTTCGGCTGGCTGCGGGGGGTTCGGCTGGGTGCGGGGGGTTCGGCTGGCTGCGGGGGGTTCGGCTGGCTGCGGGGGGTTCGGCTGGCTGCGGGGGGTTCGGCTGGCTGCGGGGGGTTCGACTGGGTGCGGGGGGTTCGGCTGGCTGCGGGGGGTTCGGCTGGCTGCGGGGGGTTCGGCTGGGTGCGGGGGCTGGGAAGCTGTGGCGACAGAGTTCTAAAACGTCTGTCAACCTCCACCCTACTCCATTTTGGAACGGCAAAATATGATTTCCAGGGGTAAATTACAAGTGCTGTACACATCACAACTCCTTTTTTTTGTGGACAACATTCCTTCAAGCCAGCTGTGTGTGCTGGCAGTTCTCAGGCTCAATGTAAGGGGCGTAGGGATGGAAGAACAGCAACCATATTGTGACTAACAGGAAAATTCTAACTATTATAGGAAATATACCGTTCACAAGTCAAAGCAGACACGGTTGCATTATCTAAAGTTAGCCCCCCCCAACCCTTTCCCTCCAAAAATGTTGGCTACCGTGTCAGACTCGTCAAACTATGATAACGTTACTTTTATTAGATTCAGCGTTTGCAAGATCCACTGTCAATGAAAGTACAGCATCCGTCTTCAGGATTAGCTTCCCTGGCAAGACCCATCCACATTTTCTCCACAATTGATAGATCAACTTCCCTCCAAAACGCGTGACCTGATCCTAATGTTCAGCCTGTTTCCACCTGAAAATGAAAAGCCACTGCTGTCGGATCATTGTTCAGAAGATAGTGTAAAGTTAAGTCTACGCTGTGACGTCCAGTCACAACGCCAACAGTGCATGCTGGGAAGTAGCTACAGCACCTTCAGAAAGTATTCCGTAGCCCTGGACTTTTTCTACATTGTTGTTATGTTGTTACAGCCTTATTATAAAATTAATACAAATAAATACACATCAATTTACACACAGTACATAATGACAAAGGGTAAACAGGTTTTTTAGACATTTTTGTCTAAAAACCCAATGGTCACTCTGACAGAGCTCTCGCGTTCCTCTGTGGAGATGGGAGAACCTTCCAGAAGGACAACCATCTCTGCAGCACTCCACCAATCAGGCCTTTATGATAGAGTGGCCACTCCTCTAAGGCACATGACAGCCCACTTGGAGTTTGCCAAAAGGCACCTAGAGACTCTCAGACCATGAGAAAACAAGATTCTCTAGTCTGATGAAACCAAGATTGAACTCTTTGGCCTGAATGCCAAGTGTCACTTCTGGAGGAAACCTGGCACCATCCCTACTATGAAGTATGCTGTTGGCAGCATCATGCTGTGGGGATGTTTTTCAGCGGCAGGGACAGGGAGACTAGTCAGGATCGAGGGAAAGATGAACAGAGCAAAGTACAGAGAGATGCTTGATGAAAACCTGCTCCAGAGTGCTCAGGACCTCAGACTGGGGTTAAGGTTCACCTTCCAACAGGACAACGACCCTATGCACACAGCCAAGACAATGCAGGAGTGGCTTCGGGACAAGTCTCTGAATGTCCTTGAGTGGCCCAGCCAGAGCCTGGACTTGAACCTGGTCGAACATCTCTGGAGAGACCTGAAATTAGCTGTGCAGCAACACTCCCCATCTAACCTGACAGAGCTGGAGAGGATCTGCAGAGAAGAATGGGAGAAACTCCCCAAATACAGGTGTGGCAGCTTGTAGCGTCATACCGAAGAATACTAGATGCTGTAATCGCTGCCAAAGGTTCTTCAACAAAGTACTGAGTAAAGGGTCTGAATACTTATGCAAATGTGATTTTTCCGTTTTTTTATTTGCAAACATTTTTGCTTTGTCATTATGGGGTATTGTGATGTCATTATGGGTTATTGTGATGTCATTATGGGCTATTGTGATGTCATTATGGGGTATTGTGATGTCATTATGGGTTATTGTGATGTCATTATGGGCTATTGTGATGTCATTATGGGCTATTGTGATGTCATTATGGTTTATGGTTTATTGTGTGTAGATTGATGAGGGGAATTTTTTGGATGGGGGGTCAGGGACCAGTAACTTACTTTATGTGGGAATCTGAGACAAAGCGTCAATCCGTTAGCTTAGATTTGCCTCCTATAAAACCTACACATCAGATGTTTTCTAAATGCTCACCAGCTTTGCCACACTACACATCTCTTTTACATTGTAGCTGAGTCTACATCAATATTGGCAGTTGACAACTTGGAATACATCTGGTGTGGCAGAGATGTCGGGACAGTGATTTCGTCTTGATAACTTGTCTTGTAGCTACAGAGATTTCGTTGACACCACATGACACTAGAGATGCTTTACTACCAGAGAGCAAACTGTATCCTGTCTAATAGGCCCGAAGAACACAGATGAGATGGTGCAGAGCTCTCATTTAAAGCCATGAAATGGCCTCCTTTAGTAGTATTATTTCAAAATGGCCTCCTTTTAATAGTATAATTTCAAAATGAATGAAACACAAATAAAAACAAACCCCAATTTGGCTTCTTTTGTTTTTTGTAAGTTACTGCAGGTTACTGTTTCAGTGTCGGTGGCCCTCAGCCCTACCTGTTCTGTGTTGTCACCTGGGACTGTGTTGTCACCTGGGACTGTGTTGTCACCTGGGACGTCTGGTCATTCTCTACCTGTTCTGTGTTGTCACCTGGGACTGTGTTGTCACCTGGGACGTCTGGTCATTCTCTACCTGTTCTGTGTTGTCACCTGGGACATCTGGTCATTCTCTACCTGTTCTGTGTTGTCACCTGGGACATCTGGTCATTCTTTACCTGTTCTGTGTTGTCACCTGGGATGTCTGGTCATTCTTTACCTGTTCTGTGTTGTCACCTGGGACATCTGGTCATTCTCTACCTGTTCTGTGTTGTCACCTGGGACATCTGGTCATTCTCTACCTGTTCTGTGTTGTCACCTGGGACATCTGGTCATTCTCTACCTGTTCTGTGTTGTCACCTGGGACATCTGGTCATTCTCTACCTGTTCTGTGTTGTCACCTGGGACATCTGGTCATTCTTTACCTGTTCTGTGTTGTCACCTGGGACATCTGGTCATTCTCTACCTGTTCTGTGTTGTCACCTGGGACATCTGGTCATTCTTTACCTGTTCTGTGTTGTCACCTGGGACATCTGGTCATTCTTTACCTGTTCTGTGTTGTCACCTGGGACATCTGGTCATTCTTTACCTGTTCTGTGTTGTCACCTGGGACATCTGGTCATTCTTTACCTGTTCTGTGTTGTCACCTGGGACATCTGGTCATTCTCTACCTGTTCTGTGTTGTCACCTGGGACATCTGGTCATTCTTTACCTGTTCTGTGTTGTCACCTGGGACATCTGGTCATTCTTTACCTGTTCTGTGTTGTCACCTGGGACATCTGGTCATTCTCTACCTGTTCTGTGTTGTCACCTGGGACATCTGGTCATTCTTTACCTGTTCTGTGTTGTCACCTGGGACATCTGGTCATTCTTTACCTGTTCTGTGTTGTCACCTGGGACATCTGGTCATTCTCTACCTGTTCTGTGTTGTCACCTGGGACATCTGGTCATTCTCTACCTGTTCTGTGTTGTCACCTGGGACATCTGGTCATTCTTTACCTGTTCTGTGTTGTCACCTGGGACATCTTGTCATTCTTTACCTGTTCTGTGTTGTCACCTGGGACATCTGGTCATTCTCTACCTGTTCTGTGTTGTCACCTGGGACATCTGGTCATTCTCTACCTGTTCTGTGTTGTCACCTGGGACGTCTGGTCATTCTCTACCTGTTCTGTGTTGTCACCTGGGACATCTGGTCATTCTCTACCTGTTCTGTGTTGTCACCTGGGACATCTTGTCATTCTCTACCTGTTCTGTGTTGTCACCTGGGACATCTTGTCATTCTCTACCTGTTCTGTGTTGTCACCTGGGACGTCTGGTCATTCTCTACCTGTTCTGTGTTGTCACCTGGCACGTCTGGTCATTCTCTACCTGTTCTGTGTTGTCACCTGGGACGTCTGGTCATTCTCTACCTGTTCTGTGTTGTCAACTGGGACGTCTGGTCATTCTCTACCTGTTCTGTGTTGTCACCTGGGACGTCTGGTCATTCTCTACCTGTTCTGTGTTGTCACCTGGGACGTCTGGTCATTCTCTACCTGTTCTGTGTTGTCACCTGGGACGTCTGGTCATTCTCTACCTGTTCTGTGTTGTCACCTGGGACATCTGGTCATTCTCTACCTGTTCTGTGTTGTCACCTGGGACGTCTGGTCATTCTCTACCTGTTCTGTGTTGTCACCTGGGACGTCTGGTCATTCTCTAAAAGCGGCTGCTTTCCAAATGGAACCCAGTTCTACTTTAGACCAGAGCCCTATAGAACCCTATTCCCTATATAGTGTACTACTTTAGACCAGAGCCCTATGGAACCCTATTCCCTATATAGTGTACTACTTTAGACCAGAGCCCTATAGAACCCTGTTCCCTATATAGTGTACTACTTTAGACCAGAGACCAATAGAACCCTATTCCCTATATAGTACACTACTTTAGACCAGAGCCCTATAGAACCCTATTCCCTATATAGTGCACTACTTTAGACCAGGGCCCTATGGAACCCTGTTACATATATAGTGTACTACTTTAGACCAGAGACATATAGAACCCTATTCCCTATATAGTGCACTACTTTAGACCAGAGCCCTATGGAACCCTATTCCCTATATAGCACACAACTTTAGACCAGAGCCCTATGGAACCCTATTCCCTATATAGCACACAACTTTAGACCAGAGCCCTATGGAACCCTATTCCCTATATAGCACACAACTTTAGACCAGAGCCCTATGGAACCCTATTCCCTATGTAGCGCACTACTTTAGACCAGAGCCCTATGGAACCCTATTCCCTATGTAGTGCACTACTTTAGAGCAGAGCCCTATGGGTGCCATTTGGGATGTGAAGGGGAATGTGTGACAAACGTCCTCGTGATTAACATGGAGCCATGAAAGTTTATTTTGAGCTTGAATTTTAACCACCGCTGTCTGAACCTGAGGGGGACTCCGAGATGTGAATATAGACTAGAGAGCGGAAGGACTTTTAACTTACTTAACCTAGTTAATAGCCGTTTTTAAATGTTCTCAGGCACGATAGGAGTGTCTCCCTTTCTTCAGAACATGGCCCTTTTAAACAATTTATTATATTACAGACAGACAGGGAAACAATAACCTCTTCAACCACTGCGTTTTTCACTGCTTTACTTCTTAGACGAACATTGTTGTTGTCTGTTCAGAAAGGACATCTTTATGAAGCTACATCTCAAAGCTGGCTGGGCAGTCTGTCACTGTTTCCAGTAGCTGGGCAGTGTGTCACTGTTTCCAGTAGCTGGGCAGTCTGTCACTGTTTCCAGTAGCTGGGCAGTGTGTCACTGTTTCCAGTAGCTGGGCAGTCTGTCACTGTTTCCAGTAGCTGGGCAGTCTGTCACTGTTTCCAGTAGCTGGGCAGTGTGTCACTGTTTCCAGTAGCTGGGCAGTCTGTCACTGTTTCCAGTAGCTGGGCAGTCTGTCACTGTTTCCAGTAGCTGGGCAGTGTGTCACTGTTTCCAGTAGCTGGGCAGTCTGTCACTGTTTCCAGTAGCTGGGCAGTGTGTCACTGTTTCCAGTAGCTGGGCAGTGTGTCACTGTTTCCAGTAGCTGGGCAGTGTGTTACTGTTTCCAGTAGCTGGGCAGTGTGTCACTGTTTCCAGTAGCTGGGCAGTGTGTCACTGTTTCCAGTAGCTGGGCAGTCTGTCACTGTTTCCAGTAGCTGGGCAGTGTGTCACTGTTTCCAGTAGCTGGGCAGTGTGTCACTGTTTCCAGTAGCTGGGCAGTGTGTCACTGTTTCCAGTAGCTGGGCAGTGTGTCACTGTTTCCAGTAGCTGGGCAGTGTGTCACTGTTTCCAGTAGCTGGGCAGTGTGTCACTGTTTCCAGCAGCAGTAGCTGGGCAGTGTGTCACTGTCTTTTTAAACGAGGACATAATTTAAGGCCTATATTACAAAGCGTTCTCTCCTCCCCACCACGATTACAATGCTGATTTGATGTCCTGATACAGTTGTTCCCTCTAAACTGTGCTCATTCGCAGTAGCCCCAAGACTGCCACGCAGCTCCACAGGACTGCCGTGATATCAGCTCAGAGAGAAGCACACGATTTAACTTCACTTCTAGAGCAGCGGTCACCAACCGGTCCATCACCAAGGCATTCCTAGTCGATCACCAAACATTTGTGTAAAAACGCAACGATAAAGCTTTGTGTTCCTATTTTGTTATTCATTCATCTCGGGTTGTTGACGGTAGGTGCACCTCATTCAGCTGTCCTGCACCGCCAGGTAGATCAACGGCTGCCATTTTGAACCATTTCAAGTGTCTGCAGGTACAAACTCTTCCTTCCCGGTGGACCCAGAGAGGAAATCAAGTGTACTATAGGCCTACCGCTGGGCAATCAGATGGCTCAGATTACCGTGTCAGTAACGTAGCAACATAAAGGAAAGCTACCGCAAAGTTGAGACTGTGAGATGTAAAATGTTTTAAACCCCACGACTAGAGAGAGACTGTCAACGAATACAGCAAAGAGATGCTGTTTTTATGAGTGACTTCATGTTTCAGTTCTTATTCAGAACTGTTAACACTTTGTAGTCAACTCTTTTATAAGCCATAAAATGTGTGTTCACCCTACTTCCACTCACGCTACAACAAGCACTGCAGCAGTAATGAATGAGGAGGAAAGTGTCTCTATAGGCTTGTGTTGTTGTTATTAGAGGCTTGGGTCTTTTTTTAAATCGAGGAATATTTCATTTTCTCTGTTCATTGGAGTAACAACATGAATTTGTGCATGAGGCAGAAATAATGCGGTGCTACTCGAGTTTCACCATCAGCTGGAAGACGGTGTACCTTTCTGGTCAGAGTCAGTGGAGGAAAGGGAGAGAGGAGAGACGTTAGGAGACTGACCCTCAGTCTGCTGCTCTCTCCCTCTGCTGAGACTGACCCTCAGTCTGCTGCTCTCTCCCTCTGCTGAGACTGACCCTCAAGTCTGCTGCTCTCTCCCTCTGCTGAGACTGACCCTCAGTCTGCTGCTCTCTCCCTCCACTGAGACTGACCCTCAATCTGCTGCTCTCTCCCTCTGCTGAGACTGACCCTCAGTCTGCTGCTCTCTCCCTCTGCTGAGACTGACCCTCAGTCTGCTGCTCTCTCCCTCTGCTGAGACTGACCCTCAGTCTGCTGCTCTCTCCCTCCGCTGAGACTGACCATCAGTCTGCTGCTCTCTCCCTCTGCTGAGACTGACCATCAGTCTGCTCCTCTCTCCCTCCGCTGAGACTGACCATCAGTCTGCTGCTCTCTCCCTCTGCTGAGACTGACCCTCAGTCTGCTGCTCTCTCCCTCCGCTGAGACTGACCCTCAGTCTGCTGCTCTCTCCCTCTGCTGAGACTGACTCTCAGTCTGCTGTTCTCTCCCTCTGCTGAGACTGACCATCAGATGCAGGCACCGACAACCCCTTAAAATAAAAAGCAAAATATTTAAATGAGTGCACGCTCAGTTGTGCTTCACAAGTAATATAACAACGGATCTATTACCGGTGTGATCATATAGCCTACCTAAAATTCAGATTTAAATTTTTTGTATTTTTTTAAATGGCCCGAACAACAATGCAAAGCCAATATGCGGTGATAATGCATTGGGCCTATAGCTTACTGCACAATCCTCATTGATCCATAACTGTTTTTATTGGTTAATGTTGCTGACGTTTTATTTAAGTCATGGAAAAAAACTAATCTGAGCGGGAAAAGTGATCTTGACTCAGAAGAGGTTGGTCACCAGTGTTAACAGGGAAAACTCTAGAACAATATCATCATTTCCCTTTACTGTGGCAAGTGTGATTGTGTCAACACAAGATAAGACACTTTCAGTGGAACAAAAACAAACTATGCAAAAGATTGTGTTGTTGGCGGAACACATTGGAGTAGGATTCTATTGCATTGACACGCACTACTCAGCTGTACTCTACACAGATCGGTGCGCCATAACCAATCAGAGCTGCAGTAGGCCTATATGCAAATAGACCATTGCCATATTTGGATCTGTGCCATTTACTTTGAACTGGACTGTGTTTACAGCATCAGCGGTCGTGAGTAGATGAACTGGACTGTGTTTACAGCATGAGCGGCCGTGACTAGATGTGCTTGTTTTGAGGGAGACCTGAGTGTAGCCACGTGTGTACATTTTGCTCATATCCTTTGCTAGTTAGTGAGTTATTAGCCCAGTTATAAATAATTTGTAGTCAGCAATAGAGGAGTGATTGTTTCCTACAAGAGCACAAAACATTTCTAGACATCTTTGAAAAGTGAGTCAGGTAAAGAGCTGTGTATTTTGAGACAGGCTTGAATAAGCTAAGTAGCCAATAGGCAGAGGGGAGCATAATGTGTCTGATTCTCTGTAATAATGGTATGGGAGGAATAATGCATTTTAATTTTGTAAAGTGGTTTCTTGCATCAAACAACACAACAACATTTTCAGTCACCTCACTGTCTGAAGGACAAGTGGATAAACAGGTTCATGTGAAGCCATGCATGTTTTTTTTCAAAAGTCTCATGAATTGTAGGCCTACATTGAACACCACACATTGGCTGCTACTGTAGTCTGAACGATAAAACAGCTATTTCCATGGTAAAATGTTATGGGATACATTTATCCATTGTTTTTGATTGCAGGCCACTCTGGTAGACCTACATTATGATCAAATAGCCACAGTAGTCTACATGGCCACTGTTAAACCTGTAACTGAAAGTAGGTACAGCCTCAGTGTTCACAGTAAACCTGTAACTTAGTGGGTACAGCCTCAGTGTTCACAGTAAAACTGTAACTTAGTGGGTACAGCCTCAGTGTTCACAGTAAAACTGTAACTTAGTGGGTACAGCCTCAGTGTTCACAGTAAACCTGTAACTTAGTGGGTACAGCCTCAGTGTTCACAGTAAACCTGTAACTTAAAGTAGGTACAGCCTCAGTGTTCACAGTAAACGCACGCGCTGGAAGTTGCACAGAATTTTAACAACGTTCAAGTTTGTGCTCAGCAGACCTGAAATTTGCTCAGTGATTTAAGAGATTAGAGGGAACATTGGGCAGGACCAAATCGGAGAGATGGAGCCAACCCATGTAATACTTTGTAGGTTAGCAGTAAAACCTTAATCTGCCCTGGCCTTGACAGGAAGGCCCTGGAGTAATATGATCACATCGGTTTGGTGGGTTCTTGTCAAGATTTCTAGCAGCTGTATGTAGCAGGGGCTGAATTTTATTTAGTGCTTTATCCGGGAAGCCGGACAAGGATTTCCTTGTGGCGGGCCGGGCGCATGCATGCTGACTTCAGACGCCAGTTGTACAGTGTTTCCTCCGACACATTGGTGCGGCTGGCTTCCGGTTTAAGTGAGCAGTTTGTCAAGAAGCAGTGCGCTGTGTTTCGGAGGATGCATGGCTCTCAACCTTCGCCTTTGCCGAGTCTGTATGGGAGTTTCAGCGATCAGGACAAGACTGTAACTACCAATTTGGATATCACGATAAAGGGGTAATTAAAAATAAAATGACGGTACCACCATAATTGAGGCCTAGTAGACCCATACTGCCAAAAACCTAAATAGGTAAAGGGAAGGAGAACATGGGAACAAAGGGGTGTGTCCAGGAAAGGCTCCATAAGGCTTTTAAATACCTATGATAACCATAACGATAACCATAATGATAACCATGATGATAACCATGATGATAACCATGATGATAACCATGATGATAACCATAATGATAACCATAATGATAGAAAACAAAAAAATGAGTTCAACCATAATTCATAATGCAATATTTATAGTTATATTCAATGATAACATATTTCTAAATGGAACAAAACAATAAATATAGCGCAAATAAAGAAAATTAGAATTGACGGACCAAAGGCTACCGCCATATAGAATCGGAGAACCAACTAGGAGCATGGAATGTGTGTTTTAGAATGGTCTGCGAGAATAATCGAGGCCTTAAGAGTCATTCATTCCGGATGAAATGTTTGGAGTGGGAAGTAACGACCCAACGCACAGGAACCTGGTGAAGTCCCTACTGATAGATCATCGGAAAAGGTTTGAATCAAGTGGGCACTTACCTGCAAGACAATAGTGTGGCAACAGTTTGACGAGAATACAGACAAGGTGCTGGAAGCAACAGCAAAGGGAGACGGAGACAGGAGGAGACAAACTGACAACCATCTTCGTCAGCCAAGCAGCGAAACGTTTTGGCGCAGTGGAGCAGATTCTTGCGAGAACACTGTATACCATGAACTGCAATAATCCACAAGATCAGTCACAGAAGGTCCTCAACAAACAGCACAAGGATGTCAGTGAGGAGCAACGACCACCCAGAACTACGGAGCATCTTGAGAATAGAAGCGTAAGGGCTGAATGGCATACAGTAGAAGACGGCAGAAGGACAGAACCAGGAAGATAACTGGCTTTATAGCAAATCCCTTTTGGAGTCACAAAGCAGCTACTAGGACAGAAGCGCAGTGGGAACCTGGTTTGTTCCAAAGAGGAGATTGACCATTACATTACACTGACAAGGAACAGGAGGTGGGGCAGTGTAATATCTTGATTAAACCCACCATCACCGGTCACAGAGTATTACGGTACAGAGTCAATGTGGAGGTTATATACAGGGTATTACGGTACAGAGTCAATGTGGAGGCTATATACAGGGTATTACGGTACAGAGTCAATGTGGAGGCTATATACAGAGGGAACCGGTACAGAGTCAATGTGGAGGCTATATACAGGGTGTTACGGTACAGAGTCAATGTGGAGGTTATATACAGGGTATTACGGTACAGAGTCAATGTGGAGGCTATATACAGGGAATTACGGTACAGAGTCAATGTGGAGGCTATATACAGGGTATTACGGTACAGAGTCAATGTGGAGACTATATACAGGAGGTACCACTTCGCAGGGACACTGATCCCCACCGTCTCGGTTAAGCCAGATAAGAGCCTTGGCCAGGTGTTTAACAGCAGCCTGAAGGACACAACATAAATCCAGGCCAACTGTCAGGACCTGGAGAAGCTAGCTGAGAGAGGTTGACCGGTCAGGAATGCCCGGCAAGTTAAAAGCATGGATGTATCAGCATGGCATCCTCCCAAGAATACTCTCGCCTCTGCTCATCTACGAAGTCCCCATCTCCACTGTCAAGAACTTTGAGAGGAAGGTCTGTGGAAGAAGAGAGGTCCAGCAGAGCAGTGGGAATGAGATGGCAAGGTGTCTGGACAGCAGGAGGTGGACAGGAAAGTCTTGTAGACTGACCCTTGGCAGGCAGAACCACACCGCATTAAGTTCTTGATCCAGGGGGTGCATGATGTCCTACCCAGCTCATCAAACCTGTTCTGCAGGGGGCAAAGTGGAAACTCCTGCATGCCCGCTATGCTCCAAGAGAGGGACCTTGGAGCTCATCGTAAGCTGCTGTCCTAAAGCTCTGAGAGGAGGCCGTTATCGCTGGCGCAATGTCCAGTTTCTCAAGCCCGTCACAGAAGCAATCTGCAGAGGAATCAGCAACAGTCAGAGAGCTCGGCCCAACTGTCAGAATTTCACTTTGGCTCGAGCTGGAACGCAGCCAGGCTCAAAATCCAAACCACCAGCAGGGGTCCTAGCTACTGCTCAGGACTGGCAGCTGACCGCAGACCTATTCCCCTTTTATATATTGCTCTCCGTTTGAGGCTCTGGCCTAAATTTGTGCTTTAATTAAAGGTGCCATTTGGGATGCAGGCCTCCTATCTGGGCTCAGGCTCTCCTCAGACAGCACCTGGTCTGTAAAACACCGATGGATAATAATAGCCTATGAACTAACATCTGGAAAACTGGGGTGTATTCACCCGGAAGCAAATGGGCTAGGTTACAGCGGAGGTTGTTCCCATAGCAACTGTGGCCTGTAAAACGGTAGGGGCCCGTCCCAAATGACACCATATTCCCTATATAGTGCACTACTTTAGACCAGAGCCCTATGGCACCCTATTCCCTACATAGTGCACTACTTTTGACCAGGGCCCAATAGGGTGCCATTTGGGACACAACCGTACTAATTATGTTGCTATTTACTTGTTTTCTGCTGCTAGGACCTGAGTCTGCCCAATGGGACGCCGGTGGAGACATCTAGTCCCGCCTCCTCATCTTCCCTCCTGAACCGGCTGCAGCTGGATGACGACCTGGATGGAGAAACACGTGACCTCTTCGTTACCGTCGAAGACCCGAAGAAACACGTCTCCACCATGGAGACCTACATCACCTACGTGGTCGCCACTAAGGTAGGTCCGTCCAGGAGATGTGGAAAATACTACCTGTAAATGGACCCGAAGAAACACGTCTCCACTATGGAGACCTACATCACCTACATGGTCGCCACTAAGGTAGGTCCGTCCAGGAGATGTGGAAAATACTACCTGTAAATGGACCCGAAGAAACACGTCTCCACTATGGAGACCTACATCACCTACGTGGTCGCCACTAAGGTAGGTCCGTCCAGGAGATGTGGAAAATACTACCTGTAATGTGGATGGAAGCATGGTATACTGAACAAAAATAAAAACACAACATGTAAAGTGTTGATCCCCATGTTTCACGAGCTGAAATAAAATATCCCCGAAATGTTCCATTATGCACATTTTGTGCACAAATTTGTTTACATCCCTGTTAATGAGCATTTCTCCTTTGCCAAGATAATCCGTCCACCTGACAGGTGTGGCATATCAAGAAGCCGATTAAACAGCATGATCATTACACAGGTGCACCTTGTACTGAGGACAATAAAATGGCACTCTAAAAATTATTTTAGAGTGCCCTTACATTCAATGAGCATTCTTGCAATTAGAATTCTGTGTTTTATATTGTCATCAAATAGACCGACCAACCAACTCATCCAATAGACCGACCGACTCATCCAATAGGCCGACCGACTCATCCAATAGACCGACCGACTCATCCAATAGACCGACCGACTCATCCAATAGGCCGAGCGACTCATCCAATAGGCCGAGCGACTCATCCAATAGGCCGAGCGACTCATCCAATAGGCCGAGCGACTCATCCAATAGGCCGAGCGACTCATCCAATAGGCCGAACGACTCATCCAATAGACCGAACGACTCATCCAATAGACCGACCGACTCATCCAATAGACCGACCGACTCATCCAATAGACCGACCGACTCATCCAACAGACCGACCGACTCATCCAATAGACCAACTTAGCGAGGGAACTTTGTTATTTCCTTAATTTCTTCCTCCTCATTTCCCTCCTGATCAGATGTCCAATCTAAACACCAAGACTGCTAATTGGAAAATCCTACAAACCAGGGAAGTTGTGGAATGCAGACCCAAGCTGTTGTTCTGGCTGTGGGAAGATGTTTTGCGTGTGGGTTGCTGAGGAGTATTATAATGGCCTGGGGCTGTTCTTCATGGTTCGGCCCCTTAGTTCTAGTGAAGGGAAATCTTAACGCTACAGCATAGAATGACATTCTAGATGATTCTGTGCTTCCAAATTTGTGGCAACAGTTTGGGGAAGGCCCTTTCCTGTTTCAACATGACAATGCCTCCGTGCACAAAGCACATTTGTTGAGATCGGTGTGGAAAAACTTGACTGTCCTCTACAGAGCCCTGACCTCAACCCCATCGAACACCTTTGGGTTGAATTGGACCGCCGACTGAGAGCCAGGCCTAATCAGCCATCAGTGCCTGACCTCACTAATGCTCTTGTGTTTGAATAGAAGCAAGTCCCCGCAGAAAAGTTCCAACATCTAGTGGTAATCTTTCCCAGAAGAGTGGAGGCTGTTATATCCGAGCAGGTGTCCACATACTTTAGGTCATGTGGTATACGTTACAAATCAAATCAAATTTTATGAATACAACCTTACAGTGAAATGCTTAACCCTTTAACCAACAGTGCAGTTTGTTTTTAAATACCACAAAAAAAGTAAGAGATAAGAATGATAAATAACTAAACGGCAGCAGTAAATAACAATAGCAAGGCCAATAGAGAGTCAATGTGGAGGCTATATACAGGGGGTACAGAGTCAATGTGGAGGCTATATACAGGGGTTACCGGTACAGAGTCAATGTGGAGGCTATATACAGGGGGTACAGAGTCAATGTGGAGGCTATATACAGGGGGTACAGAGTCAATGTGGAGGCTATATACAGGGGGTACAGAGTCAATGTGGAGGCTATATACAGGGGGTACAGAGTCAATGTGGAGGCTATATACAGGGGGTACAGAGTCAATGTGGAGGCTATATACAGGGGGTACAGAGTCAATGTGGAGGCTATATACAGGGTATTACGGTACAGAGTCAATGTGGAGGCTATATACAGGGGGTACCGGTACAGAGTCAATGTGGAGGCTATATACAGGGTGTTACGGTACAGAGTCAATGTGGAGGCTATATACAGGGGGTACCGGTACAGAGTCAATGGGGAGGCTATATGCAGGGTATTACGGTACAGAGTCAATGTGGAGGCTATATACAGGGGGTAACAGTACAGAGTCAATGTGGAGGCTATATACAGGGGGTAACGGTACAGAGTCAATGTGGAGGCTATATACAGGGGGTACAAATCTTTTCAGTCTCCTGAGGGGGAATAGGTTTTGTCGTGCCCTCTTCACGACTGTCTTGGGGTGCTTGGACCATGTTAGTTTGTTGGTGATGTGGACGCCAAGGAACTTGAAGCTCTCAACCTGCTCCACTGCAGGCCCGTCGATGAGAATGGGAGTGTGCTCGGGTACTCTTTTTCCTGTAGTCCACAATCATCTCCTTTGTCTTGATCCCATTGAGGAGGAGTTTGTTGTACGGTCAGGTCTCTGACCTCCTGACCTCCTCATCATTGTCGGTGATCAGGCTTACCACTGTTTTCATCTGCAAACTTGATGATGGTGTTGGAGTCGTGCTTGGCCGTGCAGTCATTAGTGAACAGGGAGTAGAGGAGGGGACTTAGCACGCACCCCTGAGGGGCCCCCATGTTAAGGATCAGCATGGCGGATGTGTTGTTACCTACCCTTACCACCTGGGGGCGGCCCGTCAGGAAGTCCAGGATCCAGTTGCAGAGGGAGGTGTTTAGTCCCAGGGTCCTTAGCTTCTTGATGAGCTTTGAAGACACTATGGTGTTGAACTTTGAGCTGTAGTCAATGAAAGCATTCTCAGGTAGGTGTTCCTTTTATCCAGGTGCGAAAGGGCATTCTGGATTTCAATAGAGTGCGTCATCTGTGGATCTGTTGGGGCAGTATGCAAATTGAATACGTCTAGGGTCTCTGGGATGATGGTGTTGATGTCAGCCATGACCAGCCTTTCAAAGCACTTCATGGCTACAGACGTGAGTGCTACGGAGTCGGGAGTCATTAAGGCAGGTTACCTTAGTGTTCTTGGGCACAGGGACTATGGTGGTCTGCTTAAAACATGCTGGTATTACAGACTCAGACAGGGAGAGGTTGAAAATGTCAGTTGCCAGCGCATGCTTGGAGTACACGTCCTGGTATTCCGTCTGGCCCTGCGGCCTTGTGAATGTTGACCTGTTTGAAAGTCTTACTCACATCGGCTACAGACCGTAATCACACAGTTGTCCGGAACAGCTGATGCTCTCATATCACGATTTAACAGGATGTGTTTTGGACGGAAGGTTGTTGGAGCGCCGCAGTGATGCATCCTGGAGAGGAGCGTTGGGATTGGACCAGATCAATATTTACCCTTATTACAGGGCGGCATCACCTAAAAAGCCCATATGCCATTGGTTGAGAGAAATTGTCATTGTTTCTTGGCAGTATTCTGTGAGGTTTTAGTCTTGTTGGATCAGGGTTAGGGTTAGGGGTTAGGTAACACAGTGTAACCCTCTCTCTCTCCAGACAACGCGGGTGGAGTTTGACCTACCAGAGTACTCTGTCAGGAGGCGCTACCAGGACTTTGACTGGCTCAGGACCAAGCTGGAGGACACCCAGCCCACACATCTCATACCAGTAAGTTAACCCTGACCCCTAACCCTAGACTACACATCTCATACCAGTAAGTTAACCCTGATCCCTAACCCTAGACTACACATCTCATACCAGTAAGTTAACCCTGACCCCTAACTCTAGACTACACATCTCATACCAGTAAGTTAACCCTGACCCCTATCCCTAGACTACACATTTCATACCAGTAAGTTAACCCTGACCCCTAACTCTAGACTACACATCTCATACCAGTAAGTTAACCCTGACCCCTAACCCTAGACTACACATCTCATACCAGTAAGTTAACCCTGACCCCTAACCCTAGACTACACATCTCATACCAGTAAGTTAACCCTGAGCCCTAACCCTAGACTACACATCTCATACCAGTAAGTTAACCCTGAGCCCTAACCCTAGACTACACATTTCATACCAGTAAGTTAACCCTGACCCCTAACCCTAGACTACACATCTCATACCAGTAAGTTAACCCTGACCCCTAACCCTAGACTACACATCTCATACCAGTAAGTTAACCCTGACCCCTAACCCTAGACTACACATCTCATACCAGTAAGTTAACCCTGACCCCTAACCCTAGACTACACATCTCATACCAGTAAGTTAACCCTGACCCCTAACCCTAGACTACACATATCATACCAGTAAGTTAACCCTGACCCCTAACCCTAGACTACACATCTCATACCAGTAAGTTAACCCTGACCCCTAACCCTAGACTACACATCTCATACCAGTAAGTTAACCCTGACCCCTAACCCTAGACTACACATCTCATACCAGTAAGTTAACCCTGAGCCCTAACCCTAGACTACACATCTCATACCAGTAAGTTAACCCTGAGCCCTAACCCTAGACTACACATCTCATACCAGTAAGTTATGTACAAGCGTAACTGGTAGGATCTGAACCCCTATTTCCCCACTTGGAAAACCATGTCTTAACCAAGAGGAATGACTCTCTTTCTCTTTCCCTCTCTCTCTTTTCTCTTTCTCTTTCC